>NC_083766.1:23443293-23450793 GCF_963514075.1 Conger conger | reverse complement strand
ACTGTTCTGGCTGATGAAGAGATGGCTAAACTGTTCAGTAGTCAAAACATGTTCTTTGATTGCAGTCAAAACAGCTCAGAGATAAATGTTCTAAATTCTAAATAAAGGCCTATTTGACGTAATAGACAAAACACGTTTTTTTTTTTTAAATCACTGGAAGTGGAAACATTGGATTTCTGTCTTTGAGTTCCAGCTTCATTCTTGCCGTTTTTATACGGTAGTAAGCTGCGAGACAAGTATTTCACACAAAGGGACAATTTCTGCTTGCGGCAAATCTATATTTAGCAGCAATATCAATATCGTAAAAAAAAGAAATTTGTGCGATCGCAGAAGATTCTCTCCAGGCTCGCGAGCGCCGTTCCCCCGGCTTCTTCAAACAAGCGCGTAAAACGGCACACTCGCGCTCGGAAACAGGAAGACTGTCGGCAAGAGGCTGGGAGTGGTCGCACATTTTATCACCGGTCTGCGAGGGACGAATTCCTGCAATTTCACAAGATTTTGCACTCCAGAGCGGAAAAAGGTCACAGATCACGTTTGTGGAATGAACCCGGGCCCGCTAGCTAACAAGACTGCTTGTCGCTTGTAAGACATTTTGCCATCTGTTCTCAGTAATGAGCCAGGCCTCCAAATAATGATATCAAAAGACAGCTACAAAAATGACTGAACTGCACAATTAGAATTCAACTTTTAAAATTTATGATGAAACGCAGGCCATGAGGCCGTAATTAAAGTCGACACGCTTGCTCATACGCTAACTTTTAGAAGAACTTTTGATTATAGGAAATGAGACAGCTCTCTCATTTTTGCAAATTGGTACATGTGAAATGAAATCCAAAGCATCGCTGAATGCCATAAAAAAAAATCCCTAAACAGATGTTGGTCCACACATTTAAGGAAAAAAATGTTCACCTCTGTTCTTAAAACAGAGCTCTCCAGGCAAACCCGCGGTCTTCTAACAAGACCAGGTTAAAACAAGCCTTCACACGCACGCATTCACGCACATACACACACACACACACACACACACACATTCACGCAACAAATACACTAACATACACATACTAACACACGTAAGCACATACACACAGTACACTCATCACACACAGACACAGACACACACATATTAACGCAAACTCACAGGCACAAACACACAAACACACACACACACATACACACCTGACACTATCACACACACAGACATACACACATATACTAACACACACTCACAGGCACACAAACACACACACACACCACACACACAAACACAAAGGCACACCTGACACTATCACACACAGACATACACACATATTAACACACACACACACACACACAAACACAAAGACACACCTGACACTATCACACACACAGACATACACAAACATACTAACACACACTCACAGGCACACACACACACACACACATACACACCACACGTACAAACACAAAGGCACACCTGACACTATCACACACAGACATACACACACATATTAACACACACACACACACACACACACACACACACACACAAACACAAAGACGCACCTGACACTATCACACACACAGACATACTAACACACACTCACAGGCACACACACATACACACCACACGCACAAACACAAAGACGCACCTGACACTATCACGCACAAACACCATTTCTCCCGGTCTCTGAAAAGAAAATCAGGCGACTGAATGCCATGGCCTCACTCAGCCGGTCCGGAGATTGACCCGCTCAGCCTCAGCAGAGTTGCAGGCCATGAGAAGCACACACACATTATCTCTGCAGATGGACATCCGCTCACCTGTTATTGCCTGGGCCATACAGGAGCACAATCCATTAGGGGCTCATCAAAGGCTTCCAGCCTGTCCGTCATCCCCCTGCCAATCCCGCACAGAATTCCCAGATCCGTGATTGCTGGATTAAATCCCCCTCTGAACCACAGCTGGGTTCCGAAGCTTCGGCACGACTTCGACGGAATGATGCACCCCCCCTGCACCCTCCCGTCCCACACACACACACCTACACACACACCTACACACACACCTCCACACACAATCTCCACAACCACTTCTTTCCACACATCACAGGGGCTTAATACAAAGGTGTTCTTAATTTTAACCACGAATAACCGTGTTAACGAAAGCTAAACGTGTTGAACTGTGTTGGTGTTACATTGCTGGTGTTCACACAGAGCAAAAGTAATATTAAGGAGGCGAGAAGGACAGCCATGTTGAAGGAGATTTTTCTCAAAGTTAGTTAAAGCGGCTCTGTAGCTACTGTACGTGCAGTGCATTCCCCGAGATGGCTGCCTTGCTTCTTCAGAGAAACGGAAATATTACAAACCAAGAGGAGGAACAGAATACTGCAAATATCAACCAATCAATGCTGTTTTTTACACTTTTAACAAAAGGGCTTTGTCACAAAGAAGCTTTACAGAGAAACCAGTCCCCAGGAGTACACCTAGGGCAACTGTGGCAAGGAAAAACAGGAAGAAGCCTGGAGCAGAACCTGACTCAGTAGGGGAACCCATCTGCCGCTGGTTGACACCGGTTTCTTGAAAAAACGGTTTTAAATAGGAGCAGCTTCATAAAAGTACATAAATGTTCAATCCGAATGAATGAAGTCCAAGCAGAGATGAGGTAGAGGGATGGCAGGAAACATGTTTTACACAGTTACACCCCCACCATCGGCTCTCCCAGCCTCACCCAACGTCTGAGCTCAGGACTGTCACCTAGCTGCCGCTAACTTCGCTAGCCTGAGCATCGAGAGATTGAGCGTGTTGGCCATTAAAACCCACGCCCAGAGCCCGGAAGATGGGCTCCCTGCTTGAGTCTGGTTCCTCCAAGGGTTCTTCCTGTCAGCCACCAGGGAGATTTTCCTTGCTCATGTCGGAATGCCCTAGGCTGACTCTTGTGGGGGTTTAGGACAGGGTTTTCTGTGAAACCTGTTGTGACAATTGTTTGTGGAATGTGCTATAGTGTACAAACTAAGTTTTGATTTGATTTGATTTGACATAAGAAACATGCAGTAAACCTCGGCAGAAAGCTGGCTGAAAATAATCCAGTTATGAGTCTCTCCTGGTCTTATCAATGAACCACACAACTTGAAACCACACAACGTGTAATTTTTCTCTGACTGCTATAGGGGCAAAACATTGGCGAAGAATCCAAGATGGTATTTTTGAGAATGTAGCTGCAAAAATAATTTTAAAAATGATACCCTGTAGCTACATTACTAAAAATGTTCAAAGTCTACAAACTGCAGAGAGCCATGATCCAACACGATGGTAAAACATCAAATATTAAAGGTAGACCAGACAGGTGCAGTGACACTAACAGATCGACATTTCAGTGAACCGCATCTCAAAATATAGATTTCAAAGGTGTGTGTGTGTGTGTGTGTGCAAGTGTGTATGTACTGTATATACTGTATAGACTTTTTCCACACACACCAGCAGTGAATTTGACAACTTAACCATCCTGAAAATGTAGTGGCTGATCTGTGATGTTATGAGTCTGTTCAGAAGAGCCTTGATAGAATCTGTGCAAACAACATGTCTGCAAATGCAATATGTATGTATCTCATATTGTATATCATGTAATGTAATGTAATGAAATGTAATGTCATAGAAGATACAGAAAACATATCCGAGAAGTGTTATCCTTGCAAAGGGAGAGGTCTCTGAGAAAAATAACATCATTTATATATAAAGTATAGCTAATTGTTTAATTTATATGGCCTTTTTTTTGGCGATAATTTCAGAGTGGCCTGTGTCCTCAGCCCGAAAAAAATGTGGAAGACTCTGGAGGATGAGGATGAAATGGTCGAGCTGAAGCACTTTCCCAACTCCAGAGCTTTCCTCTCCAGTAGGGTAAGGTGTGTGTGTGTGTGTGTGTGTGTGTGTGTGTGTGTGTGTGTGTGTGTGTGGGTGGTTTTGTACCAATGAAGTAGGACAGCAGCACGGCCAGCAGGGCGGTTTGGGTTAGGGTTAGTGTTAGGGTTAGTGTTGGGTTAGTGTTAGGGTTAGTGTTGGGTTAGTGTTAGGGTTAGGGTTAGTGTTGGGTTAGTGTTGGGGTTGGGTTAGTGTTAGGGTTAGGGTTAGTGTTGGGGTTAGGTTAGTGTTGGGTTAGGGTAAAGGCGGTTATGTACCTATGAAGTAGGACAGCAGCACAGCCAGCAGGGCGGTTCTGGTTAGGGTTAGTGTTGTGGTTGGGTTAGTGTTGGGTTAGTGTCGGGTTAGGGTTAGTGTTGGGGTTAGTGTTGGGTTAGTGTGGGGTTAGGTTAGTGTTGGGTTAGGGTAAAGGCGGTTTTGTACCTATGAAGTAGGACAGCAGCACGGCCAGCAGGGCGGCGGCGGTGATCCCGGACAGGGCCGCACACTTCCAGCTGCAGTACTTGGAGGGCTTCTTCAGCTTGAAGGCGCTGCGGGAGAAGGTGTTCCGGGGCAGCAGCCGGGGCGGGGGCGAGTACACCGTCCCGGAGGTCAGGGGGTACCCCGGCGACGAGCTGCTGAACAGAGGCGTGGTCCCCGACGACGTCTTAAACAGGAAGTGCCTGGAACAGACACACACGCACACAGGAAATGAAACAGATTATATTAAAGCGCTGTGAGACGAGAAGCCGGCGTTGTTAGCTGCGAAACGGAGTGAAACCCCCCCCGGGCTGGGCCCGTATTCATTATAAACACCAGCTCTCTCTCCCTACCGCTTTTCAAGAACCATTCATCCACAGACAGCCTTATTGGTTCTGAAGAGTACGACGACAAGACCAATTTAAAGAGAAAACCCTTAATGGACGATAAGGTGTATCCTTTCCGCAGACCCATTTGTCACTACGCAACGAGGATTTCTGAACCCGGGCTGTTGTTTTCGTTCTCGGTGCGGCAGTAAGCGAAACATCGGACAGCCCGCTTTGAAGACCGGGCCGCTGAGGACGTTCCACGCGACGGCGGGCGTTTTATTAAGGTTGACTGCCTACGATGTTTTGAAGCTTCTGTTGGCGAGCATCACCATTCTAAAACGATATGAAGAGAAATGAGAGTGACTTAGCATGTAAGTTAAAGTCATCATTTATGTATTGGCTGCTTTGGCAGCAGAGATTCTCTTGTCTTTGAATTTGAGGAAAGTTGGGATAGGGGCGAGCGGAGACACATGAAAAATGCAGAATGTGTTTTATGTAAAGAGAAAGGCAGAGGCTGAGGAAGATGGAGAGAGAAAGATATCTCTTATATAAAGAACGGGATGGACGCACGGGGGGGAAGGACGTTTCATATCAGGGGAGGGGAGGAGACGGGGAGACGGAGAGGGGGAGCGAGTGATAAATTTGTAGTGACAGAGGGATGAAAATAAAAAAAGGGAGCAGGTGAGGATACCGGGGGAGGAGGGGAGGATCAAGGGGAGGGGTGGAGATTTGGGGGAGGGACGGGTGATGCGGCTCCGGGGCCGGGGAGGACCGCAGAGCCACCCTCTCCCTCCCGTTCTCCGGCAGGGAGCCCCAGTCAGCCAGCCTCCGCACCCAGGGCCCTCTGGAGCCGGCAGTCTGTTCTGTTACAGAGCTGATTACTGCCGACGGAAACAGAGCAGAGACGCCGGCTGAATAATACAGCAGCGGCCGAGATGCTCCAGACAAGATGCTACAGACAAGATGCTACAGACAAGCTGAAACGGAAGGAGCAGAGCTAGCTTTGTGATTCGACGTAGACGCCAGTGAAACGCTGGTCACGGGGGTAATTTCTGAAGGGCGGGGAGTCGGTGTGACTGACACGAAATGAGGATGATGTCAAATCTAATCGTTTTCCAGGAGGTGGATGAAAAAAAAAAAAAAAAAAACTTTGATGTGAAAATACTCAGGTTTCAATTCCAACAATTTCATTAATTTTATGGAATATATACTTTTAAGACGTGTTCCTACGGTTAGGAAGCATTGACTCAATTGAGGAAAAAGTGAATTTTGACAGTTTGTCTTTAAAATGTCAAAGAAAAGGGCGCCGTGCATGTGAAAAATACCACAACTCACTCAATGTCTCCTCGGCTCCTGTCTTTGTGCTGTTGTGAATGTGCCAGCAGCCGGGTTTAAGCTAACGGTGCTTCTCATTTAATGGAGAACGGTTTGGGTTAATAGAGGGACTGCTTTTGGGTTGGGGAGAGGTGTTAGAGGTTTGGGAGTGGTGCTGTGGGGTGGGGTTAATGTTTTATAACATGTCAAAGTTAATAAGTTATATTTCACATAAAAAATCCATCAGAACAGGTCATGGTGGGACGCTGACGAATGTCTGGATTTGAGTACACTGGAAATGTGGATTTCCCACACATAACCCTGCCTGCCTGTCACACAGACGAGCACTAAGACACACACAAACATACACACACACACATGCACACACACACACACACACACACAACCACACACACACATTATAACCCTGCCTGCCTGTCACACAGACGAGCACTAAGACACACACACACACACACACACATGGACACACACACACACACATACACACATACACACACACGGACACATAGACACACACACACACATATTATAACCCTGCCTGCCTGTCACACAGACAAGCACTAAGACACACACAAACACACACACACACACACACACACATAGACACACACACACACACACACACCACCCAGACAAACACACACACACACACGGGCACATAGACGCACACACACACACACACACACACAAATGCACACACACATACACCCCCCAGACACACACGCACACACGCACACACACACACACACCACCCAGACACACACACATGCACATACATACAAACACACACACACCCACACACACACACACACACGTTTCACTGCTCTGATGCCAGACAAAAACCACCGGAAGGCAGGAGGCTCTACACCGCAGTCACACACTTGGCCAAGGCAGCAATGGGAGTTTAAAAAAAAAAAATTTCCGACATTAAATTCAAAACAATACAAAAGCAGAACACAAATGACACATTCATACATTCTCACTGATGGGAAGATGGATGATGAAGCTTCCAGAACCCCATCACTGCTGGAGCTACCATGCCATTGGCTGCCAAAAATCCCTGCCTTGCTTCAGCCAATCGGAAGGCTTCGCTTCCTGTGGAAAGTTAATCCCTCACTCCCCTCATTTCCTGGTTAAGACATTCTGGCTCAACATTTTTGAAATAAATAATTAGTCATATTTACTATTCTGTATCTGTAACGACTGATAGCACAGAATAGAAAATGAAAATCAGGGCTCGACAGTGCGCCCATTTTAGGAACATTGTGCTTGAAAATGGATGCGTGCTAAACTGGGAAAATAATTAGGAGCCCATCTACTAATTGGGATGCATTAATGTTCAATTTTCACTTTCAATTTTGGAGCACATGTGCTGCTTGGAAATAAAAATGTTAGCGTAGCGTCCGGAAAATGTAAATTGGGAGTCAGAGAAACAGGCAGAAATTAGATTGTGTTATTTCAGTCTGTTGTATGCCTGCTTGTGGGG
>NC_083766.1:23433293-23435793 GCF_963514075.1 Conger conger | reverse complement strand
CGCTTGCATGCTTCAGAACACACTCACTCACTCAAACACACACACACACACACACACACACACACACACACAGACATGCACACAGACACCCACTCACACACACACACACACACACACACACACACACAGACACACAGACACAAACACACACACAGACACACACACAGACACACACCCACACAGACACAGACATACACCCACACACACCCACACACACACAGACATACATACACATGCACACAGACACATACACACACACGCGTCAATGTAAAATCCACGAGTACAGATGCAAAGACAAACAGACTGATTAAAGATGCACGCACGCATTCATCCGTGAGTATATTTCAGACTGAGACCCAGACCAGAATCCAGCAGGTGAGCAAGCAAAGGTGGGCTAATTAATATTAAAGCGATGAGAAAATACAAAAGGCAGACTTTTGACTATCAAAAGGCAGACTATCTCCCCTACGCTTCCACAACATCTTTTCATCATTCTGTCTGCTTCTTTGATATGGTGCTCAGTCCGCTGTGGCCAGGTTCAGCGCGACGTTTGAGAACTCAGTGGATTACGAATGCTACCCCCTCCTCCCCAGCTCACACACACCCAAAAACTGAAAATACGTCCTCTGGATCTCTCTGTTCTCCTCTAGTTCTCACTATTCTCCCCTGGTTCTCTCTATTCTCCCTGGATCTCTCTGTTCTCCTCTAGTTCTCTCTATTCTCCCCTGGTTCTCTCTATTCTCCCTGGTTCTCTCTATTCTCCTCTGGTTCTCTCTATTCTCCCTGGTTCTCTCTATTCTCCCCTGGATCTCTCTATTCTCCCCTGGTTCTCTCTATTCTCCCTGGTTCTCTCTATTCTCCCCTGGTTCTCTCTATTCTCCCCTGGTTCTCTCTATTCTCCTCTGGTTCTCTCTATTCTCCCTGGTTCTCTCTATTCTCCCCTGGTTCTCTCTATTCTCCTCTGGTTCACTCTATTCTCCTCTGGTTCTCTCTATTCTCCCTGGTTCTCTCTATTCTCTCTGGTTCTCTCTATTCTCCCCTGGTTCTCTCTATTCTCCCTGGTTCTCTCTATTCTCCCCTGGTTCTCTCTATTCTCCCTTGGTTCTCTCTATTCTCCCCTGGTTCTCTCTATTCTCCTCGGGGCTGAAAAGAAGACGCACGCAGAGGTGTACAGAGGAAGCCAGGCAGGTGCCGTGTGGGTGTGGAGACCCCCTCCCCCTGTAAACCCCGCGCCCCTCCCCTTCCTCCCGCCGAGTCCTCGTACTCCCAGCGCCCGTCTTCTCCTCTTTCCACTTTTAATTTCAGGGCTTTTAAGGAGATATTGACCGCCGAAGGAGGACGATCAATCTGGAGGAGGAGAGAGAGAACGAGAACGCAGCACTTGGGCTCTGTTAGCAGCCTGGGGAGAGAGAGGGAGAGGGAGAGAGAGAGAGAGAGAGAGAGAGAGCGGGGGAGAGAGAGAGAGAGAGAGAGGGAGAGAGAGAGAGAGAGAGAGGGAGAGAGAGAGAGAGAGAGAGAGAGGGAGAGCTACGTTGAGAGATAAAGAAAAACAGTGAGAAAGAGGGAGGGAGGGATACAGAGAGAGAGCGAGACAGAAAGGGAGAGAGAGAGGGAGAGAGCGAGGGAGGGAGAAAGATATGGTGAAAGAAAGAAAAACAGTGAGAGAGGGAGGGAGAGATATGGAGAGAAAGATACAGAGAGAGATATGGTGGGAGAGAGAGAGAATGAGGGAAGGAGAGAGATACAGAGAGAGAGGGAGGGAGAGAGCGATACAGAGAGAGAGGGAGATATGGTAAGAAAGAGAGATACGGAGAGAGAGATACAGAGGGAGGGGGTGATATGGTGGGAGAGAGAGAACGAGGGAGGGAGAGAGATACGGTGAGAGAGAGATATAGAGAGCCTCTCCCTCCCTCTAGCCCACAACCTCCTTCCTCACGATAATGGAGAGAGATCTTTCCTCTTTACCCCATTGTCTCGGCCCCTCTTCACTTTATTGAGACAGAGAGAGTAGGTTTTTTTTAGCAATGGAAATCACAGACTGAGAGATATCATCAGGACATTTCCAACCTGGCTGAAGCACACAGATTATGTGACACTTCAGGGCACGATACCAAATGACCCAGGACGGATGGGGAGGCCAGCGCTCACGGCGAACGTTTTTACACCCAGTCTTGGGCTCTGTGAGCGATTCCCTCTTCATTTGACTCACAAATGAACGCAAGTGTCATTCCTTCTGCCTTCGCAAACACAGTGTGGGAGACAAGTCACATTTGCCCACATTTTATACGGCAATCTATAGCCTATTTATCGTTTCACATGACTATCATTGCTACTTTACTGATATTTACAGTAAAGACTTTGGGAATACGTTGTTGTTTTGATATTGATTCATTATATTAGTTATTAGATTGTAACATTTCATCGTGATTCATACACTCTTCATAGCCATAAGACATGACGAGTTTACTCTCCTTAACGGTCCCTTTAAGAGAAATAGTCT
>NC_083766.1:23423293-23430793 GCF_963514075.1 Conger conger | reverse complement strand
GACATGCAAATGATTTAGAGACCCTGCGTAAACACTTTGTACTGTAACCTAAACTTTGTACTGTCAGTTTCACAGACACAGATTAAGTCCTGGACTAAACTGAGTTTTGTATGGAGAATCTCCATTAGAGACAAGCTGAAACCGAAGTCAGAGCAGCACTGGCTTCTGACGTATACACGACTGAAACGCATCTTTCAGGGGGATTTTTGAAGGGCGGGGTCGATTTGACTGATATCAAATGAGGATGCGCGCCGCTGTGTGAAAGGGATACTGATTGGAGGGGAACGGAAGATTGACATTGGCTCGGCATACACGCCCACTGGTACGCAATGATGTCAAATTTCATTCAATCTAATTTTCCAGAAACTGGATGGAAAAAGACTTTGGTCTGAATATACGGAAATATTATAATTGTAAACCAGCGCACTTATCCCTGGCTATGGGCACGCACTTTGCACTTTGCTGTACGTCACTCTGGATAAGAGCGTCTGCTAAATGCCATTAATGTAAATGTAATGTAATATCCATATTTGGAATACTGCATATACTTTAGGACGTGTTCGTATGGTTACAAAGATTTGACTAAATTGAGGAAAAAGTGAATTTTGATTTGAGCTTGTCTTTAAAGTGCACATCAAGCCATTCGAAAACACACACACTTACTTTTTCAAAATTATTGAACGTGGAAAATAACCGGATGAGATTAGTGAAGGGGTGAGCAGAAGGAATGAGGAGGCGTTTTCCTCCTGTCGTGAACATTCACAGGTTCAGTTCTGATGGTCGGCCCACTAAACAGTCTCACACCAGCACCTCGCTGGCTAGCCAGCAGAACACGGAGAGCCCTGCACAGCGACACTAACTCCCTGACACTGGAACCAGATGAATCAGCAGTAGGATGGGAGTGATTTAGGCACACGCATACGAGCCAATGCTAGTTAATCCCAATGACAGGAACATGGCCGCCGCATCCTATTGGATCCGAACCTGTCACAGTTGGGACGAATCGGAATGGTGACTAACAGTCAGTGACTGGGAGGGCTAGCTATCGAAGTTAGCAAGCTATTTATATCTAATGAGTCAGTCTGTCATCAAACCTGCTACCAAATTTCCAGTGTCATAAACCAAGTTAGATAGCTCGGCTATACCATCTGAGCCAAAATACTCTCTGCAGAGCCTATTCAACTTTTACATCGCTTTTACATGTCCCTTCATGTACTTACAGTATACCATGATACCCATAATCCCTGTGGTCTGCTCAGGCACTTTAGGCTGTGTTAACATAAGCAAGCAGGTATGTTTACACAGTCAAATAAGGAGTCTGACTTTCATTTCCGCTGATTGGTGGAAAAAAAGAATTATGTAAACTGCCTTTTTAATGATGTCAGTAAAAAGGTCTCCTACGATCAAAACAACATCCTCCAGCGTGCTCAAGATTGTTTTTATTTTCAGGATAAAAAAATATCTATAAAAAAACTTCAAAACTCAGGAAGAAATCTCAGCAGAATAACAAGTGCTTAATATTGTATTTTATTTTCTTTGGTTCTTTATTTTCAACGATTAAAAAGTGATGATTTTGATTCCACGGGGTCTTAAAATGAGGTTACTCTCATAAAAAAATCCCTGCTTAATAATGAACGCGGCTCGCGAGTCGGTTGGATATTGTCTGTGTGTGTACACATAGTTTGCATGGAGCAGGCGAATATATTTGTACAGGTGTCAGTTTGTTTTATTCATGCATTTCCCTTTATTTGCCTACGTTGTTGAAATAACTCAATTCTCATTCTCAGTAATGATCTGGGGAGTCATCGTGGGGAGGAGATGCAAAAGATTGTGTACCCAGTGGTGTGTCGGGGTCTGAGGTAATGTGGGGAGTCATGTTTATGAGAAAATGACCGAGGGCCCAGGGTTTCTTTGCTGAAAAGTGCCATGGGATTTTAGATGACCACGGCCTTACCCAAACAGTAATTATCTTTTTTTTTCTTAGACCCTACACTCTCAAAATGGATGCGTTAATATCGCCACTGTTTTTGTGTCTTTTGCGTCGCCTTCAAGACGTTTTCAGTCAATGCTGCTACTTTTGTGTTAAATATTTACAATTTTAGTGTGACAAAAGGACTTTTAACACGTGTTAAAAAATTCATCCAAAATGTGTTATCCAAAATAGAGATGTGTTTAAAAAAAAAATGTTGTGTATGGTTTAGTAAATCTGTTTTGAGAGTGTAACTGTCTACCTGAGTCAGTTACCCCCATTCCCTCAGCCCAGTTGTATCACTCGTGGGCAGATTCGAATGTAAACATCTCAAGGTGATTGGCCGGAAAAGTTCCGCTTGTTGATGATTGGATGTCCTGAAACAATCACACTGCGGTGATGGATATTTGGACGGACCAGGTACAGTAGTGTATTGGACAGATGGCGAGAGGGAGCCAGATAGCAAAGATAGCACCTGCTCTTAGTGCTATCTAAAGAACCACCTTCACAGTATTCATCATCCATTCATCATCTGTGTCTCATATGGCACAAGAGTCGCAGCATACAGATCTGGGTCAAATACCTCATTATTTTGGATTCAAATACTTTTCGGTGGCCGACTGATCTTGCCTGGTGCAACTGAGCCAACCAGAGGACCAGAATTTCATATGCTCCAGTAAACCAGACAAGCTCAGTACAGCATAGAAAAGTATTTTGAATCCAAAACAATTACGTATTCAACCCAGGACAGCGGCATACATTCAGGGTTTAGCTCGCTACGGTTCCCATGAGTAGCGAGCAGCCATTCCGTCTACTTCGGTGTCAGTAGCAGTCCTTCTAGTATACAACAGTGAGTCAGACCTGCAGTTTAACATTTAACATGAAGGAAGCCACCTCCTATAGCAAAAGTTTCCCCGTCAGTACTGGATAACTGGATTGTGTTTGATCCAGTTGGAAGACGGATCCTTAGTGAGTCACAAACACCTCCTCCAGCACCATCTTAGGACTCCAATCCAAGTCAGTAGTTTATCTTCAGTAGTCTGACATGAAACGGGTAGAGGGCGGTATGGCTGCTGGCAAAACAGCTCAATCGGTATGTGTCACTGCGTGTGTGTTTGTGTCTGTGTGTGTGTGTGTGTGTGTGTGTGTGTAGAAGACACAGCTTGCAAACTGCAGGTGTGGGTATTTGTACAGATGTTGTTGGCTCCCCTCAGCTCGTATGCCTGTGTGTGTGTGTGTGTGTGTGTGTCTGTGCGTGTGTTTGCGTGTGGGCGCATGCGTGTGTGAAGGGAGCCAACAGAGTTTGCAGACTGCAACCAGGGCTGTTTGTACAGGTGTGGCGCGTGTATGTGTGCGCGTGGTTTAGGAGTGTAATGGACGGGCAGGTGAGCTCACCTGGTCTCCAGGGGAACGCTGCTGTTGAGCGCCCAGCTGTGCTGCAGCTGCACAGATGCGTGTGTGTGTGTGAGTGGGCGCGTAGTTTAGGAGTGTAATGGACGGGCAGGTGAGCTCACCTGGTCTCCAGGGGAACGCTGCTGTTGAGCGCCCAGCTGTCCTGCAGCTGCACGGACTCGGGCGTGGTGGGGCCGTCGCCGGGGGCGACCACGGGCGCGTGGACCGGGTTCCGCCGCCCCGCCAGGGTGTTGCGGTTCAGGGAGTTGGCGGAGGACTGGTGGTGGGACAGGGTGGGGTGGCTGTGGGGCGGGGGCAGGGGGGGCCTCAGCGTTGATTGGCTGTGGTGGTTGGGAGGACCTGAAAGAGACCGGGACAATGGAGAGATAAGCTGTGGAAAACAAACTTTAGGTAGTTTGTACGATCTACATGACACGTTTGCGGAGAAAACCAGTTCAGACCAGCTCCCAGCTCGAAGCGGTTTAGCTGGTTGGCCAGTTCAGACCAGCTCCCAGATTGACATGGTTTGACCAACTCAAGCTATGTTTGGAAACAGACAGGGTGCCAGCACTAGCCGGTTGTCCAGCTCACGCCCAGCTAGACCAGCTTATGACCAACGTGGCCCCCTGCAGTTTGCACATCCATGCTGCAAACTAGCCGAGATGTTGACACACCAACGTAAAAGATTGCCTGCATTTGCTCAAAAACGTCACACCGGCGTGAGTGGAGCATCACTAAACGGACAGTTTGAAGCCACAATGAGCACACACACGTTTCTATCTGCCACTGTGTTCAGCTGTGCTTAAATTTCGTCTTCCTAACAAGCATAGACCCAGCTGTAATCACATCACCCAGCCATCAATTTTCACAGCCTGAGAAATTCTTTGAGTATCGCGTAATCTAACAAATTGAATGAACGCAATCTAACAAATGAATAATTAGTATATGAGCAAGATTCCGAACAACACATTGTGGCGCATAGCAACCACAATTGAAGATATCAACATTATTAACCTTAATATATCCTTAAAACTATATATACAAAGGGTTGTAATAATAATAACACAGCCCACCCAATATGAATGTGTACCTGCATACTCTTAAATTTAATCTGACAATCTGCATCTCATAGTCACCTTTTCATTTCAAATCCAATATGGTAGAGTACAGAGCCAAAACCACAAAATGATGTCACCATCCAAATACATACAGACTGCACCACGCACACACACACACACACACACACACACACACACACACACTCTCGCACACACACACACACACACACATACTGTAATACACTGCGGTATAGAACTATAATAACACTAAAAATAAGCACTAAAAACGTCAACTTCAGGTGTAAATTATGACTCTTCCTCACGGAAAGAAAGGCATCAGACGGAAAATGAAGCGGTTTGGGTTTGTTGTGACCTTGTTAATTGGAGAGTCCTGCGGTGTAATCACTCCAGTCTCAGGGAGAAACCGGCAGCGCTATCGACAGAAAGGAGGACAGGGAGGCGGCGCCTCCTTCCCCGGCTCGCCACGGCGGCCGAATCAATTTCACCGCCGTAAATTCTGCTCCTCAGCCCATCCATCAGCGACTCCGCTGAGCTGTCCCAATAAACAGGCAGGAGTCGTGCTCCAAACCGCCGCTATTTCCGATTAAACACCGTGAATAATAAAGGTGATTAGATTCTCCGCTCCAAAATGGCGGCATCACGCATCAGGAGGCACTAAAACAGGGAGATTTAATTTCTGCCTGAGTGACTGGCAGCATATTAGATTAAATGGGACCATCAATACTGCTGATTATGTTCACTGTTTCGAGCCTGGTGGCCGTAATCGCGGAAAGGTTATTTGTTCGGCGAATAGAGGAGACGCTAAAAAAATACAAGTGAAGCCCACCTGATTGACTCACTCAAACGGGCCAGATGAGTGGCAGGTCTAACTTCAATCACAGTTCTGGAGCGAAATTGTACCACAGTAAGAACACGGCAGCATCATGAAAAAAAGATAAGGAATGGATTTATTAAAACCGTCATGGTGTCCTGTAGCTAATTATGATGGACACAAACGCGCAAATATTCCTATTCTTAAATGTAATTGGGTGTTTACCAGACACCGAATTTAATAAGACGAGAATAACAAAAACACTGTTTAATACTCTCAATTGAATTAGTAGAATTAATTAACTGAAGGCAATCAAAATGATGGAGGGGTTCACGGTACTCAGCGAGTGGCCAAAGAGAAAGGAGAAAAACAAGAGTGGCGTTGCGCTCACTGAACCTGGCTGAAGCCGCTAATTAACCTGAAACGCGATGTGGAGTGGACAAAGGTTTAGTTATCCATTCAGAGAAAATGCATTGGTGCTAGAAAGTATGCCCTCTTTCCATATTGCTTTTGGCTTGGTTCAGCCAAGGTACACAGACAGCGCAGAACTACTGCAGGACAACTGAACCCCAAACTGGTACACAAAATACTGCCACTGGTATACTGGTATACTGGTATACTGCACCGTCCGTCTCACCATATTAGATAGTTCCTTGACTTATTTCAGTTAAATAGTTTTCCACTGCCCCTAAACAGACGCTATAGTGCTGCTTGCGGAGCCTCAGTGAGCCACGCGGTCTCAGATCGAATTCGGCCCCTGCCAGAGGCTGACTTGACTTTTACATTACAGTTATTTAGCTGACACTTTTATCCAAAGCGATTTATAGTTGATTGAACAAAGCCAGGGTCAATCCCCCCTGGAGCAATGCCGGGCCCACAGCTGCATGAGTCTTATTGTGGTTACACTGGGCTCTGAACCACCACCCTCCCAGGCAAGCGACTTAGCCACAAGGCTATAGGCCGCTCAGTTTGTGTCACCCAAGATGAAGTATATATAGGAGAGATTCAGTGGGCAGGGATAGAAGCGTGTATTGCTTGAGCACCCCTGTTGGCTGGCTGAGTGGCTGTGGCTAGCCATCTGTGCATGCGTATGATTGGGTCTCCTCCACCCCCACTCTGCGCAGTTGTGGCTGTGCCTATGGGGAGAAAAGAAGCAGCAGGCCGGCGCAGTGCGTTTCGGAGGAGAAAAACAAGTTGTCCTCACTCTCCTGATCCGGCTGCAGGGGGCGCATGTGAGCAGGCTGGCACACAGTCTTCAAACCGGACATCCCAAATTCAAGTGGGATTGGAGATACCAAATAAACAAATAAAAATTAAATAAAAAATATGCCTAGTGCGATGTGCGTCATAGTTATTATACCGACGATTCACACACGCACACGCATTACATCACCCATGCTAGGTGTCATGTGGTACATCACGCCACTGCAAGGCTGTCCAAAGCCTTTAGCATGATGAAAGGACCAAAACAAACACAGCCCACGCAAAGGGACCAAAGCAAAGGAGCGAGCCGGCTTTAAATATGGAAACGCAGAGTAAAATACAAATACCTAGCGCTAATGGTTTTGCGATCCCATTCTTATTTCTTCCCTTTGTGGCATAAAACATAAAAAGAAGAACTCCCTTTTCTCTCTTTTCCGCTCTTATCCTTAATTCAATTTAATGGTGCTTTATTGGTCGGGCTTCACGGTTGTCATGGTTTAACAGGTTAGACAAACCGAAATGACAGACGAAGCGTAACTCTTTTTATTCCTCCTCATTTTTCACCCTCTTCTGATTCCACTTCATTTGGTTTAAAATGTTTTGCTGAATAAAACTAACAGGGGTGAAAGCAATGCTCTAAAACGCTTCTTCGCTAAAGACACTTCCCCCCGAACTGAAATAGTTGGCCTTTCTAGAGGATGCCTTGCAAGGTGGAGCGGCAATTCCGTCCCCTCAAGACCATTTAAACGCTTTGGTCTGAACCGCAGACCAGACCAAAGAAATCCTTAAAAAGCACTTAAAGCTGGGATTTCATAATGAAATCTGTGCTTAGCGCTTATTGAATTATTTGCAACTTTCATTGCATTTTCTTTTTGTTTCTCTCATTTTCCTGATAATTTTCCCAAAGCCGTGAACCTGTATGATTATTGAATTAGGACTGGGACTAGCAAAGTACTGGAGGGACTCTCATAAAAAGTAAAAAATGCTTGGCTCTGTATACTGGTATACTGACCTGCCTGCCTTAGAATCGCACTGGAACGGGTGCT
>NC_083766.1:23385793-23418293 GCF_963514075.1 Conger conger | reverse complement strand
AGGCACGGAGGCCTGGAGACAACGCGGGGTAATAGAAATTGTGATTTTAGTGAGATTCGGGCTGCTTAAAAAAAAATAAAAAATGGAATAACATAATTAGAAGGCAGCCATTGAGACCTGCTTCATTGAGAATAACAGGTTTGGTGGGAGAGAGGCAGCAACACGGGGCGGCTCACAGAAACATCCTCAAAGATGGAAATTACGGAGAGGACAGGTTTGATCGAACGGGGTTTCAGAAATGTTCTTATTTCACCCAAAATATGTGTTGTAGGCGTACATCACGGAGAACGCGTGAACACAGACACGCAGAGACACGCACATGCGCACGCACACGCGCGCACACGCACACACATGCACAATTGAGATTCAAATGCAGCAAAGAACTGAACATTTGATATTACAGAAGAATCATTTGAGTCTCTCAGCAGTGACACTTGTTTGCATCATTCTCTTCTGTCTCACAAAGGACGAGAGAAGATAAAAGGGCTCTCCATTGAAGCCTTTCTTTTTTTAGCATTTTTCTTCAACTGTTTGAAATATTTCAGCTCGTCTGTGACCTGTAGCAAAAAAAAGAATAAAAACTGTATCCAGGGAAAAACATCCGCCCTCCCCCACTTTGACCCACTTTCACATAAACAACATACATGATGATCTCAGCGATCTCTTCTGTCACATACGTGCGGTAACACAAACGCGGAGGCGCTGCAGACAGCGTTCTGGGCCACCGGCGTGCTGGATCGTACTCGACCGGCCTCAATGTTGTTGAAGTTTACGGCCAAACCGATCTCCGGCTTCACGCAGTCAGCCTCGCCCTTTCGGTTAAGCTGCCGACGTGGCGATATCAGCCGAGGCACGGACCGCAGGCCGGACCGAGCGAACGCATCCACTTACGCCCGCCTCCAGACGCTAATGCCTTTCCCTGGGAGACGCGCGCGGGCGTCGCCCCCAACGCCGCCGCTAGCGAGACCTCTCGGGCGCCGAAGCCCCAGACGAACGCTCTCCGACGCTCCCCTTTCAAATACCCAGAGCTCATTCTGTCCGAATACGCCGAATATGTTTACAGTTCTTGGTTTTGTTCATTAGTTTTGCACAAATGAACGCGGAGGATGTGAAATTTAGACAAGTGCTGTACACGCTAATGACTGTTACATAAAAATAGAATGATACCACTAAGCCTAATGCCTATCGATGCACCCAAGCCATCATGCTCTGTATACAAACCAGCTTAGAGTACTGAAGAGAGGAGAAGACTGGATAGAGAGAGAGACAGAGAGGGAGGGGGGGGGGGGGGGGGACTATAAAAATATAATAGCTCAAGACTTCAGAGCAGTTTACAACACTGTGGACTAGACATGGACGTACGACAGTGCGGTTAAACGCAACGTTTTCTCTCTCACTCCCCGTCTCTCTCGCCCTGGCCAGGGTACAGTTTTCCACGCAGATGCAAATGCGGGTGGGTGAATTTTCCGTTTGGCCAGGCCAAGCTCGCAGTGTGGCTGACCAGGAGGAACGAAATTCAGCAGAGCGGGCCAGTAGATCCGCTGATGCTTTTCAGGGGGGTTGTGGAGCGGGCCCATGTCCAGCTGTGGAATGATGTCAGTAGTTTTCAGGCAGTTTGGAGTGGGGAGCGGGCCATATGTCCCTGTGCAAGGGAGGGGCTTGTTGTACACTTGACTGGAGTCTGGCAAAGGGCTGGTGTGCAGAAATGTCCAAATCAAGGCTGTAATGTATTGGTAGGAGTTAAAGGTATATGTATTTTTTGTTTTTGTTTTTGTGTTTTCATTTCTTGTGTATAAAAAAAGGAAAAAACTGGTTCTGTCAATATGAGGTGTATACGGACTGCACTCTTCATCAGGCCAATTATAACACCCTCCTCTTCATCACACTCTACACTGCACTCTTCATCACCCCCATAACACCCTCCTCTTCATCACGACTACTGTAGTACGACTCTTCCTCATGCCCGTCATTACACTCCTGCTCCACACGTCCATCATAACAAACAACAGGTACCAATCTAAATCAGTGTATCTCTCACACCCCTGACAGAGCCTCAGAGCGGCCATCTTAACGCCCCTCTTCAGCAGGCCAATCACAACGTGCTTTTCTACAGGCAGCCCGGCGTTCAGAAACCACACACCCCGCACACAGCGTCCGCCCCCCACACGGCCGCAGGAGAGAACACCCCCCCCCGCACACGGGCGCCCAGTTTGGCGGCGGTTTTGGCAGCAGATACACTGAGGCTGACCACACACGCGTATGTGCGATGTGCTAAGAGCCGCATCCGCACAGCAGGGCAAGGGGACGCTGTGTGTTTGGGGTGGGGGGTAGGGGCTGGATTGAGCCCTCCATTTGCTGATACCTCAGCTCGTCGCCGCGGGGACCGGGAGTCCATGGTGGAAAGGTCGGGGTCTCCTCACCGCACGAGTGGGGGGTTTCCTCGTCGGGTTTCCCTCTCCCAGGGAACCCACAGCCCGGCTGAAGGACAGAGTGGTCTGGGACCACGCTACTTAACACTGCCCCCCTGATCCCTCCCAGTCCCTTCGAGGAGATTTAATTACTATCAGTGACTGCCAGAGTCTAGAGGAACAGAATAGATGAGTGAGAGAGAGAGAGTGAGGGAGGGAGAGGTATAGAGAGGAAGAGAGAGAGCGAGTAAGCGGGAGAGGGAGAAAGAGAAATAAAGAGATAGAGGAGGGAGAGAAAAACAGAGCAAGATTTGGAAACCCCTTTATTGGGACAATATTCAAAAACAGAAATTATAGGGCTTCAAGAACAAAAACAACCAAAAAACAAAAAGCAAACCCAAACAACCCCCTCGGGCAGAGAGAGAGGCAAAGAGAGAGGGAGAGAGAGAGCGAAGGTAGAGAGAGAGAGAGAGGGAGGGAGGGAGGGAGGGAGCGTTGGAGAGGGGGAGGAATGAAAGGGAACTGGGTGTTAAACATTCACAGAGCGCCCCGCTCCTGCGTCACACACACACAGCTCTCTCATTAGGCGGTAATAACCGCGAGGTCAGAGTGTAAACTGAGCTTAAAATCACAACCGTCTCAAACATCACAAGAGGAAGAAGAGACTTCTGCTTTTAAACACTCGCACCACGCACGGCACGTACGCGCTGACTGCGTGCAGGAGTCACGGCCAGCAAAGGGCCACCAGTCGACACACACAGCGATGACATGAGATGAATCCGCTAAATTCATAAATTAATTCCAGTCAGGACCACTCTCGTCTGGTAAAATGGCAATTTATTAGAACATTAAGGAGCTGGTTACTCAAAAATTATCTTTAGCCGAATGGCTTAGTTCAGGGGGCTATATCTCAACATACTGCTAAGAATATCAAACAGCACATTTTTAACCCCCCCCCCCCCCGAACAGGGCAGCAGCAGACATTACCATTTTTACAGCAATAACATGAAAGCATATTTAGATGTGTATGCAAAACATATTTCTTCAACTTAAATTCCATGAAATGCACACATGATAATAGATTCAGGTAATACGCTTAGAAATACAAAATAGTAATAAGGACGAAAAAGGTATAAAAAAACCATAACTACTAACTTTAGTGAAGATATAACTGAAAAAGAAAAACATGTATCACATAAATAATGCGCAGCTGCTATCCACGTCCAAAATGTCGCACATCTTCAGCTAAGCTGCCGTTGATTATTATTATTTCATCATTTTTTAAATTAATTTATGTTTTATGTATTTATTTGTAAATGTATTTATTATTATGTTTCTGGATTATTATTATTTGCCTGACATATTTAATGAGTTCATGTATCTACATCTACAGTGCTGGTTTATATTTCATATGATGCATTGTTGTTTATGCTTTGCATTGTTTTTATAAAGCTTTGGCAACAAATATACTGTGTTATGACATGCCAATAAAGCATTTTTTATTTGAATTGAATTGAAATTGACAGAGAGAGGGAGAGAGAGGGAGAGTGAGAGAGAGAGCGCGTCTCTAGCCCAGATCGCCATAGATATGACCGATTGGCCTGCCCTCCAGGCCTGAGAGGAGATTGGCTGATAGCAGGAGAGCAGCATGCTGTTCACCTGGACTCAGGTTAGGGGAGTTTCCCTAAGGTCACTGACCACGGCTGTTCTGTTTGGCTTGGCTGGGGTGGGGGGGGGTGGGGGGGGATGGAGAGGAGAAGAAAAGCTTTTGGGGAGGAGGCGGGTGGGGGGAGGAGAATACTCAGCTTGTGCACCATGTTGAATATGCAGTTTTCCACACTGATTCAGTTCCACAAGAACCAAGTGAAGCACAGAGCTGATCTGCTACTGCAAGTGTCCCGGGCAGCTGGGAGATAGATCCTGGGGGCGGTAGCCGTGGTCCTGCCCAGGCAGGATTAGTACTCTCAGAAACCCACAATGAGGAGGGCAAGATGGCGGTGGCAAAAGTCACATTCTACACGAGACCGTGACGACAAAACGCCACAGCGATAAAATAAACGCTCTAATGAAGAGAACCACTGTCACACCTCAATAAGAACGCTTTAAAAAACACAACAAAAAAAGAACGATAAAACAAAGGGTCTAAGGAAGAGAAACACAGTCCCCCCTTGCTATGAACGCTTAAAAAAACACAACAACAAAAAAAACGATAAAACAAATTTTCTAACATTTTTTAAAATTAGCATACAAATGCTAATAGTAGAAAACCTTCTGCCCACTGTTAGCATTAAACTGTATTTTATTATTTGTTTCTTTTGCCAAAAAAACGTGTTTGAAAACTAAGTCAATGCTGTTAAAAAAAAAAAAAAAAAGACCAAGTAATTTATGGACCGGCGTGTTTGTTGACCGTGAAAAGACGGGCCAGGTGTGACCAATCGTAAGTGATCGATCATTGTCATTGTGCTTTACGGGAATCAGGAGGGCGTGGTTAATCTATGGCGATTGCAGCTTCGATAGCGGATTATTGGAAGTCTTGTCACAGTTCATCACAATGCAAAAACACAATAGTTCAGTTTTATGACTAGCCAGCATCAATAAATGAGAGACTCAAATATTGTTCTTATTAATTCAATATAAATGTATAAAATGGAAAGTGATACGAAGAGGTTTCAGAAATTTTGTTAATCTGTCAGACCTGAAGACAATGATAATGTGTGTTAAGTAATAATAAGAATAATAATAATGATATAGAAATATATAAATAATAAGTAATAAATAATTCAATAAGAGTATAAAAATTTAAAAGTTTAAATTAAAATAAATTAAATTAAATTAAAATACATCCGTTTTATTCATATTGAAATCATAAGCTACATTCCTGCATTATTATCTGTATTCTTCTTATATTATTATTATTATTATTATTATTAATATTATTATTTATTTATTATAATGCAACTAGTGCACTGTCAAATGATGACACCAAAGATATTATGATTGTTTATTTTAACATTTTTAAGCTTCACACTCAGACAAACACAACATGCGCACGCACACACACACACACACACACACACACATAACACACAAGCATACACACACACACAAGCCCATATATCAGCCAATAAACAGACATCCCTATTTCCACAGTGCTCCCTAGCCCATATTAGAGCACCCGGACCAGACCACTCTCAGAATCACAGCATATGAAGATTAATGTGTGGACTGACACACACATTTCTCCACAGTCACTCGGTGTCACTCTGTCATTGTGTATCAACTTTCCGCCTGAATGATTCCGATTCCCGGGCAGAAGATCCATTTCATGCACTGTGTTTACCCAGCACCCGATCAAAGGAACAGGACGGGTGTGTGTGTGTGTGTATGTGTACGTGTGTGTGTGCCTATGTGGTTGTGTGTGTGTGCATGCGTGCATGTGTACGTTCGTGTGTGTGTGGGTGTGTTTACCCAGGTTATAACAAATTACCATTGTGCTTTTGTGGTGGGCTTATAAACAGTGCTAATGTGTGTGTGCATGTGTGTGTACATATGTGTTGTGTGTGCGTGAATGAGTGCATATGTGTGCGTGTGCGTGTGTGTGTGCGTAAGTGTGCGTGTGTGTGTGTGTGTGTATGCGTGTGCGGGTGTGTGTGTGTGTGTGTGTGTGTGCGTAAGTGTGCGTGTGGGTGTGTGTGTGTGTATATGCGTGTGCGGGTGTGTGTGTGTGTGCGTAAGTGTGCGTGTGTGTGTGTGTGTGTGCGTAAGTGTGTGTGTGTGCGTATGCCTGGCTATGACTGTGGAAATATAGCAGCAGTTACGGATATAGGACCTTTAGCTCTAGAGGTCCGTGTAACACTTCAGATTCACACACTCACAGTCTGTGAGAAATCGCAGCCGACCCCGGCTTCACATCGCAGCACAATATTATAGCACACTGGCGTTCATCAGCGACACAGAACGGAATTCAGCACGTCTCAATCAAAGATTTATTTCAACTTCACTGAAACAAAATATTTTAAAAACATGAGCTACTTGTCAACATTATGCAGTCAACAACATGTCAAATAAAATCACCTCACTTTGGCAGAAATTCAAACAACTACATACTACAAATACATTAGCATCACCTAAAATTATTACAAGCCAGAAATGTTCTGGTGTTTATATTTATTATTTATTTATTTTATTATAAAAAATAAAAAAAACTATCAACATGCACTGTTTAAATAATTGTCTATTCTTCATATGTAGCTACAATATATATTGCACAAGAGCACAATTAGTTAATAGTTAGGGGGAAAACAATCTAATTAATATATTTTTATTTGAATGTTTATGAGAGAAAATACTCAAGATATTTTAACTTAATTTATTTAAAATCTTAAAAGATTTTTGGAGAATAAAATTATTTCAACAGTTAATTTATTTCAATTTCTTTATTATTTTAAAAAAATACAGTACAAATATAATTCTGTTTGAAATCTGTATAACAGTAATATAAAATCATACAAAACATTTTTTTTATTATGATGATGATGATGACTTTGATGATGATGATGAGTATTAATTTTATTATTATTTTATTTTTTTATTTTAATTGTATTTTTATTTATTAATTTGAAATGTTCTGTGATATTTTTTGGATATGTAATAAGCATGTATTTTCAGGAGCAGTGGGCAATGCAGAGCGATGAGGAACGCTGTTCAGCTCCAGTGCGTGATCAGTGTGTGATCTCTCTGTCTGTTTAAGCCCAGGTAAGACCAGGTAAGACCAGGTTAGCGGAGCGGGAGTCACTCAGGAACCTGTCGCTTTCTCCACTCATCCACGGCAGATCATCTCTCTCTCCCTCTCTCTCCCTCTCTCTCTCAGAACTACAGCACAGCTTTCACACCCCACACTGCACCCGCCCTTGCCAATACCCACACTAACATATCTATCCAACACTAACATACCTCCCCAACACTAACATACCTCTCCAACACTAACATATCTCTCCAATACCCACACTAACCTATCTATCCAACACTAACATACCTCTCCAACACTAACATATCTCTCCAATACCCACACTAACATATCTATCCAACACTAACATACCTCTCCAACACTAACATATCTCTCCAATACCCACACTAACATATCTATCCAACACTAACATATCTCTCCAATACCCACACTAACATATCTATCCAACACTAACATACCTCTCCAACACTAACATATCTCTCCAATACCCACACTAACATATCTATCCAACACTAACATACCTCTCCAACACTAACATACCTCTCCAATACCCACACTAACATATCTATCCAACACTAACATATCTCTCCAATACCCACACTAACATATCTATCCAACACTAACATACCTCTCCAACACTAACATATCTATCCAACACTAACATACCTCTCCAACACCCACACTAACATATCTATCCAACACTAACATATCTCTCCAATACCCACACTAACATATCTATCCAACACTAACACACCTCTCCAACACCCACACTAACATATCTATCCAACACTAACATACCTCTCCAACACCAACACTAGCATATCTCTCTAACACCCACACTAACATATCTCTCCAACACTAACATACCTCTCCAACACTAACATATCTCTTCAACACTAACATACCTCTCCAACATTAACATATCTCTCCAACACCCACACTAACATATCTCTCCAACACTAACATACCTCTCCAACACTAACATATCTCTCCAACACTAACATACCTCTCCAACATTAACATATCTCTCCAACACCCACACTAACATATCTCTCCAACACCCACACTAACATAGCTCTCCAACACCCACACTAATATATATGTATACACTCAGTGACCACATTATGATCCATGCCAGGGTCATTGTATTGTTTGGTGGGTTTAATGCTTTTATAAATGCTTATAATATTTATACATAATATTCATATTATAAATAGTATGAATGTTGGTAAGAAGAATTGTCGGTAATGTAAACGGAGAAAATAAAGAAATAAACACCGCCGGTTAATAGCTGGATCAGAGACAAGGCCATTTCCAATTTGCTCTCGATGTTTATTCAATCTCCCTTTTTTTGGGGAGCAATTATGTGAGTGTTGGTGTGGAGAGCGGGGAGGGAAGGTGAATTCATTTACTGTGTGCTTACCGCGCCTGTGATTGATGTTTCTCCGCAGAACAGTAAAGCAATTAGGGCCATGATGTAATGTCATTCTAAAAGGCCTGTAATCACATTGCGCCCTGACTCCAGGCCTTGGTAAAGATCTGCAGCAGATTAATGCACAAGTTAATGACATTAATGCTATTTTATATTCAACCAAAAATAACGATGCCTTTTTTTTCCACGGTATTTGTCTCACACTTACCAATTTAGATCAGGATGAGAAAGGACTATCGCAAAGCCAAGCCTCTCGAATGCCGATCCATCACTGTGCATGGACCAGATGCTAGAATTATCTCCTTTATGACCTTGATGATAATTAAGAAGTTTGAAATCATTTTTAGAGGAAATGGGCTTGAGTGAGCTATGGATATGAAAGGCAGGTCAAGGAAATATGAAAGTTTTGGGTTTTTCTCCCCGTAAATTAAAGTGACCGTCATTTATAGTGTTTGATCCTTACATCAACAATACGTTGGCCCTCTCTCCAGGAGGGCCAGAATGAAGGCAGCCTTTGAGACAGGGGAAGCTTGTGCGATCTAAGCTAAATGGAAATTGGCAAAGGATAAATTCCTCACAGATTTTAAGATATATTTTTTGCCACGCAGAGAGTGGGCACAGTGTGGAATAGCTTGCCAGGACATGTAGTGGAGGCAGAAATACTGGGGGGTTTTCAAGACCAGGCTTGATATAGTGCTAGATTTAGCTTTTTGACAAACTGAGCAGTAGGTACACTTAGGGGTAGGGAAAGGTGAGCATTGCCGGGCGGAATGTCCTGTTCTCACCTTTATGTTATGTGATGTTATTTCAGGCCAATGGAACCTTCCCAATCACCCACAAAGAAAGGGGGCTTTTCTACACAGGACAAAGAGTTAAGAACTTTCTGCCATTTTCTGCCAAATAAATATTTAAGTAAGTAAATAAACATGAACTATACATGTATATGTACATGTAATATGCATATACATGTTTATTATGTAGAAAGCACTGTCTCTATATATCTATTAAATTATCAAATACATTTTTTTAAATAATGCATTATACTGATACACGCCATGGATATATCCTATCCCAATGCCAACATACTGTGGAAAGTATAAGAATCATTTCATTATTTAAATTATTTTGACATAATGCAAGTTTTTTGGATGACAAACTTTTTTTTTTAATGAGTAAATATGTTTAAGAACATTTATTTAATTTAGAATCTCCCTTGTAGTGTAGGTTTCAACATAGGAGAATATTGCTTTCTTGAGATTAAGAGCGGAGACTCTTGTCTATTGTGTACTTTTGTAAGCAACATATATAATAAATTGCATAAATAAATATATTGCAAATCTCACTACTTTTTGTTGCTGTTGGATGTTATTATGCTCATATTAATAGTCATATTAATGTCATGATGTCTGTATTAATAATGGTTTGAAAGTAAGTAGGTACAGTATATTTATTTATTTATCTATTCTTTATTACCAAGAAGAGCCTTTTAAATTTTTCACAGAAGAGTCTAGGACAAGAAAGGCAGCATTCATTCTATTCCAGATTATTTTTTTAATTTTTTTTTAATTACTATAAAAGCCCTATAAAATATACAATTTAAATAAAAATAAATAACTGCACCCACCAAATATATTGGTATTTTACTGCACACATTCAAACGGCAAACATAATATAGTATAGAAATAAATAATACAAATAATAGAAAAATAAAAATTATGATTTTATATGTTCCATTTACACAAATAGGAGCTTCATTATATGCAGATATAGTTCATTTTTGCCTTTAAAATTCTCCATTGTTATGAGATTGGCAATTTTAAAATATGCACCTAAATCAGAATGGCATAGCAAAAAAATAGTCCACCTAAATTTCATCTAAAATATTTTTTTTCACTTGAAAAAAAAAAGAAAGAATCCAAGACTGTAGGAGACGTTCACTGTTGCCGAAGGAAACAGCAGTCACCTGAGAGGCATTCAGAAACGAGCCGAACAGGCAAACATCCCATAAACACGGCAACCCCATAAACACGGCAACCTCACTACAAAGACAACCGCATCCCTCCACTGACACACACCACTCACACTACCACGCTTCTAGTAGTGCGCTTCTAATGCAGAGACAAAAAACTATCATTCTGAAATTGATTTAATATAACAAGAATTAATATACAAGTAAATATCAAATCACTATCACTGTAATAGTACAACTACAATAACGCTTCTACTGCTGAAACAACTAATAATAATATTAATAATAATAATTAGAATTATTATAATAATACTAATGGTAATACTAACAATAATAATAATATTAATAACAACAATAATAATAATGTAGTAGTAATAATAATAATAATAATAATTATAATTATAATAATAATAATAATAATTATTATTATTATTATTAATTTTATTATTGGTATTATTACAAAGATGGGGGAAGACCTGTATGTGAACCATGACTCAAAGGTATTTATTATTTTGGGGAGATGTGAGAAGTCCTTAAAAGGACAAACACGTGTAATATACAGGGTCAGCAGGAGCACAAACAGGTCGGCCCAATCACACTTCATGTGCCTCCTGTTCCCCGTCATTACCCCACCACGTGCTGTGAACCGGCCGGCAAGCAAAAACACGAATAACAACAACAACAAACAAAAACAACACACACACACACACACACACACACACACAGACACACACACACACACACACAGACACTAAAGCTTCTATACTAATCAGGACCGGCCAGGCCGGGGAGGCGTGTGGACGAACGCGACCGTCGCCGCGGTGATTACACGTGAAACAGAAGCGGTGGGAGAGGCAGAGCTTCAGCAGACGCAGATAATAACATATAAGTCACCCGGACTCTCTTCTGCGTCCGTGACACAACAAAGGCTCCCCAGGTCGTCCTAACCGACACGGGCTCCGCAGATGTTTCACACGCGGAATATTAAACCTGATCTGAGGACATGCTGGAACATAAAAAGGGTCTGAGCCAAGGCCATTACCATAGCACCGGGATCCTGGGCTGCTTCAGTCTTTTATTAAAAAAGCCCTTAGATATCAAATCCAGGGTTTGAAAAATCTCCATTTAAAAAAAGCACATAAAATAAATAAATATGGACAAAGAGGATTCTGCCTCCTAGTCACTGTTTGGTTTGGAAATACAAATTTGATTAATGCGGGGACGGAACACACAATTTCAGACAACTGTCCGCACGCTTATGCATTATGAATCGCATCCGATTTGCATTTGTATTTGATATAATAGGATATCATTAACCTGTTCACATTATCGTAATTGTAATGATATTATTTAATGCTATAATTATATATTTTTCTTTACACAATAAATTGGTAGAGAGAAACTGTTACTGGTCTTATTTCTGTGTATATTATAAATGCATTCATACAGCTGAACATGGATGGAGATAATGCGTGCTAAGTACAGTGTACTCTAAGTCTTTAACGAGAAGCACCGTGGGGCCCATACAGGTGACTGAAGCAGAAACCACGCGCTAACAACACCACGTCCACTCCACTGTGTCTGATATCAGCATAATTATTAATTAATGAAAATAAAATAATTACTTCGGTCTGATTTTTTTTTTCGCGGCAATTTCACGCCACAAGCACTCCAATACTTTTAAGGGCTGTAATTGAAAATATGTCCAGGCGCCAAATAGTTCAGTATGAGCTGTGTGTCTGAACAGCACTTCATTTAGACACATTAAAAAAGCTATAAAAAATGACTAACTGTGAATATTCTGGACAAAGTTAACAGGTATTCTAAGATTAGCCCCTGGGAAGCCCTTTCGGTGGAGGTGTTCTGAGCGCATAGCTATCCTGTGACTGCTTGCAGGGCTGATTTCGGGGTATAAATTCCGGGCACATCCAGGCTCTTTGCCCTGAGTTATATTTCTCCCTGTAACCACCCCCGCAGCCTCCTAAATGAGAAGATTACGGCCGCTGAGGGTGTTAGCATAACCCCTCTGCGCCATAAGCACTTGGAAGACACTTGTCCCACACTCTAAAATGCTCCAGAACCTCAGGACTGGCTGGACAAAATGTCCCCGGCAGAAAAGCCAGCACTGTGATTATAACGTTACGAGCACACTGTCGATCTCTGCCCTTCTCCTTCTGCTGCAGAGCTGAGCGCGAGGATCCCACAAGACAGGCCACAGAGAAACAGCAGAATACGAGAGAGAGAGAGAGAGAGAGCGTGAGTGAAGACTGATAGATAGAAAGAGGGAATGGAGGAGGGAGAGAGAGGGAAGGAATGAGTCAATGAAAGGGACAGATAGATAGAGAGGGACAGAGCATGAGAGAGAGGGAGGGGCAGAGAGAAAGGGATAGAGAACATATGAGAGTGATAGAGAGAGATTGTGTGTGAGAGAGAGTGAATGAGAGGGATAGAGAGAGTGTGATAGAGAGGGAGAGAGAGATAGAGAGATAGAGAGAGTGTGATAGAGAGATAGAGAGAGTGATAGAGAGGGAGAGAGAGTGTGATAGAGAGATAGAGAGAGAGTGAGAGGGATAGAGAGAGAGTGATAGAGAGGGAGAGAGAGAGTGAGAGGGAGGAACAGAGAGAGATAGAGGGATAGAGAGAGAGTGAATGAGAGTGATAGAGAGGGATAGAGAGAGAGTGTGATAGAGAGAGTAATCGAGAGGGATATAGAGAGTGATAGAGAGGAACAGAGAGAGTGATAGAGAGAGAGTGAATGAGAGTGATAGAGAGGGAGAGAGAGTGATAGAGAGGGACAGAGAGAGAGTGAATGAGCGTGATTGCGGTGCAGTGCCGTGCCTTACCCGTAGGGGGCAGTTGTGGAGGGGGGGGACAGCCGCGGAACAGATAGGCGTTGGGGGAGAACTGGTCGTCGGGGTGGGGCTCCAGGATGGGGTGGGGGGAGCTGCTCTCCAGCAGGGGCATCTGACACTCCCGCACGGTGGGGGGGACGGGGTGCAGCGGGTCAGGGGGGGGAGGGGGGGCGGGGGGGAGCAGGCTGGACGCAGGAGTGGGAGGGAGGGGGCGGCCTGTGGATGGGGAGGAGAGAGGGAGAGAGGGAGAGAGGGAGTGTTAATGATGGTGATATGGGGCTACGGCATACACTGTTATTCTCTCTCACACACACATGTGCACACATTCGCATACAGACAAACGCACGCATACACACACTCACACATGCACATGCGCGCACACACACACACGCACGCACACACACATACACACATTCGCACAGATGCACATATGCACACACACACATATGCGCACACACACACACAAACACACACACACACATTCACACACACGCACATGTGCGCACACACACACATTCACAAAAGATGCATGAGGTGAGAAACAATGCAGTGTGCTCTTATGTGTGCCAGGGGGTGGGGGGTTTGAGTAAGTGAAACATGCCCCACCTCAACACCTGGACCCACACACACCACTTCATCTGCACCTGTGACCATTCAATTACACTGCACAGACTCTAAAACCACACCATCAGCAGCCTGATATCCCACACTACCGTAGAGGTACATACTGTAACGCAGGACAGAGATTCACCAGGTACGGCTTGGCACGGCCCGTGGCATGACACCATGAATACTACTCTGACCCTCTGACTGACAGACTTACCCCTCTGAAGCGTGAGGTCACAAATACGTCATTAGAACGTTCTTAACTGAACATTCTAATTGGAGCATTCAATTAGAATTTTCTCAACAGAACATTCTAATGCCGATGTATCAATCACAACCGGTCATAGAAAGCAATGAGTTCTAGTACACTGACTTAAAGAAAAGAAAAACCATCAACAAACCTACTCATCAAAGGGTAAAAAAGTAAATAAATCAACACAAAGCGTGTGCTCAGTCTTGCGGAGAGCTTAATTACCGAGACACAGTGAAAAATTGTCAACTTTGAAGTCCTACACAACAAGGAAAAAAGGAAAACACAGTCGCACATTTTAAGTTGGTATGAAAAGGACTCATCTGGTGGCATGTGTAAGTGGAGGCACTCCAGCTCCACAGCTGATGCCCTGTTTTCTCTCGCTGTTGTTTCGTGCGGGTGAAGTGTAAGAGGGGAGCGGTGAAAAAACAAAGTACTGGAATTGACACGCCAAAAACAAATGTCTCATCATCGTCAATTACACCGGGGAACCTCCGCCCGCGTGGGAATTAGAGATGAAGAGAAAAGCGTATATTTACAGCCGGCTAAAGGGCCCCCGAAAACAGCCGTTTCCCCCCGCCGCGCGGGCAGGCCGACGGTTTTCCACTCGGCGGAGCGGCTCCTTTCCGAGCGGGCCGGTCAGGGGGGCGCTCCGCGGATGAACGAGGGCGAGCGAAGCGCGAACGATGACCGCGAGATCGCAAGGTCAGCGCGCAGCGGACAGAGGGTGCGGAGAGGTGCATCGTGGGTCTTGGCCGCGGCGAGGAGAGGTGACCAGGTGCACCGCGCAGAAGGAAGGCGCGGGAACAGACGAGCGGCCTCGCTCCGCTGCCAACGTCCGTCCGCCCGTCCGTCCGTCCGTCCGTCCGCACCGCGGTATTACAGCCCGTGCTCATTTCTAAACTCCTACCGGGGTACGGGCGGGGAGGGGGGGGGGGGGGGGCGGTAATGGAGGGGGGGGGGGAGGTGTAATGAGTCCACTGGAGGGAATAACATTTTAAAGACACGTTAATTACAAAGAAGGAAAAAAAAGGAACCAAAAATTCCTTAAAATGGCCAAAAGCAATTAAGAAAAATTAAATCTCAAAGTAATTAGGCTCCCGGGCATTTTTAAAACTATTGTAATTTATTTTTTGCTGCATTTCTTATAAAGGTCAGTGTAAATTGGCGTGGTGTTATTATAATGGGAGGCCGGCGTTTCTCTAGATGATTCCATCCCTTCTGTCCTTCACAAGAGCAGGACGGCGTCTCCGAACCACTTCCGCCAGGAGTCCGGCGGCTAATCCCAAGCGGCCGGCGACCGGCTAGACTGAGACGGAGCCCGTCTCCAAGAGGACAACGGCGGCGCTTCGGTCGGCGGGGAAGGCATGACAGCCGCACGTGTATTCCTTTATTTCATTAGGTGAGAAAACGAGCTCGCGCCTCCCTTTGTCACTCCGCAAAGGCACTTACTGGAAGTTCTGTGACAGTGTGGCGGGAGTGTTGGAGCGCTCCCACGGAGCGCGGGAAGCAGTGAAATTAGCTCACGAGCAACTGTTACTTCTGCACAATGCGCCCACTGTGTACGCTTCGGCGTTCGCTTCCAAACGCGGCTTCCCTGCCAGAAACGGAGCGATGCAAATCCAGTGAAAGGCGACGGCGTTTTTTGGGCCTACGAGTATGTCCGTCAGTTAGCTGACCCCGCCCGCCCCCCCTAGTTTTGAATGGCTCTTCAGTCGTGGTCTGAGCGGCTGATAGTCCGCTGTAAAAATGTTTTTGCATGACCAAGCACGTCGACAAAATAAGACAGATGGGCTATCTCGGGACTGGCGGAATTCTGTACCACCGGCCAGGCTGACTTCCGTACCCAGGATGCAATGCGGCGCGCTCTCGATCACGTCGTCCGGCTCTTGATGGGCCGCGTCGTTGAAGGTCGAGCGTGCCCACTCTTCTCAAACGGCGGAAAAGGCTGTACCGCTAATTTCAGCCAGATGTGGGAAGTGCAGGGGTCAGGAAGTAAAAGTCCTGCCGCGTGTTTCCTGCACCCTTGAACTCAATCAGCTGATTTCACTAATTAGTTCTACCTCCTGGCTGAAGGATTGTGCTAATTAGGAAAGCAGGGTGATTGGAACAAAATACTGAGGAGGACTTTTACTTTCTGAACATGGATCTGAACTGGCAATCCGGAGATTGCCAGTTTGATTCCGGAGATGAGAGAAATAAGACCACTGGAAAAGACTAACGTGGAAAGCTTCAAACAATGTCCCGCACCATAATAAATCACTATCTGTCTCTCAGTAGCTGTTTTTCAGAGAGGGTATCTGTTCCAAACCTCAATCAAGGAAAATTAGTCTATGGGGTTTATTCTTGAAATGAAGGACGGCAGTCAAAACAAATCAGAATTTCCGGAATATTCCGCATAAACAATACACCTTCAGCCGAACTAAAGTATGAGCTGCCTGACCCCACCCTCATACGGCAGACACGTCTCTCTCTTTCTTCATCCTTCCCTCCTTCCTTTTTCTCATCCTCTTCTGCTCCTCTGTTCCTAACCTAGCCCTAAACGGAGAGGCTGACTGCAGGCTCGTAGCAGTGTCGAAGTGAAACGAGCGAGAGTGGGAGAGAGAGACAGATAGAGAGAGAGAGAAATAGGAGAAAAGGAAAAATAAGAGGCCGAAAGAGAGAGGAGAAAGAGGGGAAAAAAGAGGGAGAACAGAGGGGAGACATCTGGAGAGGAGCCAGACTGAAAGAGACGGATCACCGCGGCGATGAGAGGAATTCATCTCTCCCGTTCTCTCTCTCTCTCTCTCTCTCTCTCCGCCTTTTATTCACCATTAACACGCCACACCTCTCGCACTCGGAAACAGGTGAGGAGACTTTAGACAGCGCGCGGAAGAGGAATAACAGTCTCCTCATCTCTCCGGGGCTGTGGAACTACGTCTCTAACTCTTGAGCGAGGAGCTCTCTGTGTTGACCTGCGTCTCTCCGCTTTCCCCTGACCGTGGGGCTGGGACGATGGGCAAAGAGGTTTGTCACTCAAAATCGAGGGCGAGCCGTGACCGGCGGTCAAAGCTGCGGCCCGGCGGAGTGAGTTTCCGTGGTTACGGCGGGGTCAACTCCCACCTCGACAAACTGTGGCGGAAGAAACCTTCCTCCTCCGCCGCTCTCCTCCTCCTCTTCGTCTCTTGTGTGCAGCCGGTCTCTTCACTGCAAAAGCCACCGCCTTAAAAATCATTTTTAAGATCTTATTTCTCCTCTCTCAAGTAGAGAATATTAGCTTGTTTCAAGTTAATGTTTGCTTGAAATTAAATTTTTAAGTGAAAATGTCCCATTCCATTCCAGACAAATCTCAAGATGAGATTTGCTTGCCAAGTGAAGCTCACAAAATCAATCAAATCACTTTACTTCAACATCAATTTGATGTTTACTGACAAGGAAAGGAAACTTACAGAGCTATTTTTATTTAATCTATTTACTATTATTCATTCGCGTTTCTTGTATTACCCACGTAACACATTACGCCATTCAATAAGAAAAGCTCAAGCGCTGTGCTCAAGGGGGCAACAGAAGTGACTTCATATTCAAATCCTGCAAAGCTGGCTTGTCTCTGTGAGACTGCATCTCAGTTGGTTACACTGCAAATCGCACACCTGTACCGGCACTGGCTCAGGATATATACGCAGTCTAAAACATGGCCCCTTTGGGGCCCCCTCCCCCCCCCCCCCCAGCATAGCTTCGCACATTCAGGGCATACCTAGATAAGGCTGTCCAGGTGAGTTTGTTATCGTTCTGTTCAGCTAATGAACGGAGCGTCGAGGTCAGTCTATAATCCGTTTTTGTGAAAAAATTGAGAATCTAAAAATGGGGTTATTTGGGGTCCCCTTTAACCTCAATTATCTCTGAATGTGTAAGCTGGGATTTTTCCCCCTCCTTTTTTTCATTCATTATAACTCATCTCCAGTGAATCTCCGGCCCTCTCTCACACACGCGCACACGCACACGCACACACACACACACTCTCTCTCACACTCAGAATGGCCTCGGAGGATGGTAAAAAGGAGGACAGAGAAAGAAAGCATGAGCCGCTTTTAATTTGAAAAGTTACCGCTTCCCGGCATAAAAGAGATCACATCGCCCCCCCCCCACCCCCCCTTCCCCCTGTACCAGCGACCCACCCCCCCCGAAACGCTTTGATCTTAAACCTCGAGACTGTTGCCACCTCCACATCTCCCTCTTGAAGTGCAGCCCTCTCTAATCCCGGATAACAACCCTCGACCGCATATTTACATCTGCACAGGGCCAGAATCAGGTGCTGCTCAAGTCCCAAAGTTGGTAGAAAGGCCTCTCAGCGGCTAACATAAAGAGTCTGAGCGGGACAAAGCGCTGGACGAACAACGGAAAGGTTCGGGTTCAGAGCGAGGTCGCTTAATCTGTCTGGTTCGGTTCAGCCACGAACGAGACGAGAGGAGGCTACAGTGGACAGGACTGCTGAGACACTCACCGGTGCTCCCCTGTGCATGCCCTACAGATCCAGGGTCAGGAAATGGAACAGGAAAAATCATCACAGACTCACACACTCGCACCCTCAACCTCTCTCTCGCACTCTGAACTTCTCCCCTCTGGCAGACGCTACAGAGCACTACGTGCCAAAACCACCAGGTTCAAGAAGTTATTACCCACAAGCCATCTCCATCATGAAGAATTAGTACAACCCTACAAATGTCTCTCAATTTTCAAGCCATGTACGAAACCGTAGTTTATGTTCAATATTCAAGCCAGAACTGTGAATAAGAAATGTGTGTATATTGTATAAATGCTCTTTTCCATGCTCTTTCTATGTTAAGCTATTTTAAATTTACTGTTTTGTGTGTTTCTAGTTTTATATTGTGTAAGGCACTGGTGGACACCGTTCTGAAGTCAAATTCCTTGTGTGTGTGAGGACACTTAACCGATAAAACTGATTATTCGGAGTTTGAATCCCCGCACGACACGAGAGTGGCGTTCTCCTGCCCGCCCTGACTGGAGGCCAATGTGACCTTCCACGGCGGAGTCTTGGACACACGCTCACGCTGTGGGTGACATCACCGCCCAGGGTCGGGACACGGTGACCATTATTTGCCCTCGGCTGGGTACCGAGGATTCGGCGGGGAGCCCTAATCCTGTCCCTTCCTGCACCACGGGGGCAGGGCATGGGGGGCGGGCCGTGTTCGGGTCACGAGCGGGACCGTTGCGGAAGCGTGTCCCGTCCCGCTGGGGGGGGAGGGCAGCGGCCAGGTGCGTGGGTTACCTGTTCCCCTACCCCCTCCCACCCGGGCGTCTGCCCAGCCTCCCTCACGACTCCCTAAAAACACAAACATCAGCTGTTTTTCAAACGATGGCATAAAACCATCGTTTCTCTTCCCTCCTCCATCGACAAGTACAACCCCCCCCTCCCGATCTCGCTGGTTTCCACGGATAATGGCCTGGCAACGGTCAGTATGAGCCTTTGCATTATTGAAATACTTGTTTTTTAGTTTTTTTACTAGAATCAAAATGAAGCCCATTCTCTTGTGTTCACTTTATTCCCTTTGAGTTATTGTCGTGTTACACTGTCAAACAAGCCAGACGTGTCGCCGGGGATCGATTTCTACCGGTGTTCGATAGAAAGCAGCAGCACGGCCATATTAGCCGGTATGACACTGAGCAAAGCACTGAAGGGTCTCAGAATCCCGTTCAAATTTCAAACGTAACTGACGTAACTGACGTTTTCCCATCACATTCCGGCCTGTATTTTTCCCAGAGTAATAATAACTAAGCACAATGAATGCCCCAATTTGTTTTTTTAGCCTCAAGCTCCATCTCACCGGACTCACTGCTACTGAAGTGCACTCATTAATCTCTCCCTTACACCTGCCCATAACCGTCTTCATGAGTCCCGCTTGAGTTTTTAACCAATCGTGCCACTCCATTTTCCGTTATGATATGCTACGCACACTCCTGCTCGCCAGTGGCCATTTTACACCCTACAGCCAACACACACAGTACAACGCCAATGAATCTTTCTCTGGTGAAAAGTGAAAGACTGCCTAACTGTGTCCCAACACTGCCGACTCCCAAAAATATTCAGGCAATGATGCAACCAGGAAATAGGCTATATCCTGTTACCACAGGGCCCAACCATTACAACCTCCAACCTCACAAAAAAGTGACAGAAGTCACTTCAAGTACAGTAATGATATCTTTGGGTACAAATGAGTATGTTTTCCAAGAAAAAAAGGTTAATTTATACATTGCTGGCCAGAGGTACACATTTATTTACCCATAGGTTGCTGTCCCAGCGACAAGCATACCTCTTTTGGAACTTTTTGTACCTTTATTTCTGAGACTGTATACTGCCTGAAATGCCCAGGGGTCCCCCCGTACGCTCTGTTCTGTTTGGAGAGCTCCTCGTGCTGATATGAAACGAGAAAATCAACCAGCGAGGCAAATCTATAGAGGAACACAGCACAGCTCGGCCAATAAGCCGCGTTCCTCATCACTGAGGACGTTTTCCGATCAAATCACCATCAGAACTGAGGTGTAGCATGTGCTTCAGGACTTGAACTAGTCCCAAAACAAAAACATTTTCCCCCTGTTTTCCAGGGAAAGGAAATGACATACAGGAGCTGCAGTGCAGTGGTTTCTTCTGGGAGAAGAGCAGCCTTTTTAAACATTGCATTAAATATCAGCGTTTCTGACATCCTGAGAACATTGGACCATCCATCCGTCAGCCGAGTGTGTACGTACAGAGGGAAAAACTCTCAGAGCTCTGAAAACTACAGAAATGCACTTCCCCAAACTATGTTCCCAAAATTTCCAACCAATTGATTTAATAATAAAAAAAAAAAAAACAGTAACAGTAACAACAACAATGAAACAGAAAAAATAAAACCAACAACAATAATAATAATAGTAGTAATAATAATCATAATAATAATAATAATAATAATAATAACAATATTAATAATAATAGCAACAATAATAATAATAGTAGTAGTAATAATAATAATAATAATAATAACAATAATAATATGAATATGAATCATATTATTCTCAGTAATAATAATAATAATAATAATAATAGCAGCAATAATAATAATAGTAGTAGTAGTAGTAGTAATAATAATAATAATAATAATAATAATAATAATAATAATAACAATAATAATATGAATCTGAATCATATTATTCTCAGTAATAATAATAATAATAATAATAATAATAATAATAACAATAATAATATGAATATGAATCATATTATTCTCAGTAATAATAATAATAATAATAATAGTAATAATAATAATAATGACACTAATAATAATAAGTGACTGCGTTTCCTGCTCCTCTCAGCCTGCAGTGAGAGGGAGCTCCTGGTGTCTCAGAGACGTGTGCAGGACTGTGAGAGCACCAGAGGGACTGGCTGATGGACAGCCCCTGACAGCTGAGGCTCTGAGCACTGCAGCAGAGATCAGGTCACGCACACAGCAGATCAACAGATCCACCAGCTCCAGAGGGTGCCCAACCAATCGTACACTGGCTATACTCCAGCCTCAACCAATCGTACACTGGCTTTAGTTAGTCCAACCAATCATACACTGGCTTTAGTCCTGCCTCAACCAATCATACACTGGTTACACATATACACATACACATATACTCATGCTTTGTTGAGTGAAAAATTTATCTTCAAAGACTTATATACTGCCTACACGCACACACACACACATGCACACACAGACACGGACACACTCGCTCATACACACACATACACACAATACACACGCACGCACATCTATATATACACATACACTATTAGAAAAAAAGAATTAATTAACCATTACTACAGGAAAAAAATAATTTTGAGAATTAATTAATAGAATTTAGATAATTCAGCAGATTCGGCCTTCCGCTGAAGAGCACAATTTGTCACGCATTGTCATGGCAGTCAGTTTCTGCTGTTGGTAAATACATTACAGCACAGCCATTTTCAACAGCTCGATAATACCCAGAATGCAAGCTTCAACAATTTTCATTTTGGCTATTGGTATATCACTTTGGTCAGAAAGTACCTGCACTTTATTTACTAGTAAATATCAAGGATAACAGTTAATGTCATTTAAAAGCACGGAGTCAGCACACCAAAGAAGTATACTTTTTAAACAATGGCTTCTAGGCTATTTCACACTCTTAAATTGGAACATTGTGAAAAACTTAGTGTCTGCTCAGTATCCATTTACTATAAAGAAAGCATACAGCCATACAACTTTGCTATGAAAAGTTGTCCTTTGACAAGATGAAAAAGTTTAGTTAGGTTTCAGTTAACATTCACATATCTATACTTCCCATTTCATCAAGCCAAATTCTCCAGCCAATCTTGATGCCAAGGCCATTGGAGTGAACTGGTCGATGTAATAGGGAGGTTAAGTGGTCATGACAGGATTTGCCTAGCATGTATTGAACCCTCAGTTGTACTATCAGCTTCAGTACAATGTGCCAAGAACTCATATGGAGCCAAAAAAAAAAAAAACACCCAATGAAGAGGAGGAGTTTGCAAGCGAAAGGGGGAGTTGAAATAAACTTTCTTTGCACACTCGAGTACAACTCTTGGCAAGGATGCAATGCAATTTTATGCAATGAAAACTGCCACTGTCCACTATGAAAAACGGCGATAGAACCAGAGCATTCTGACAGCTGCGGAACGTTCATTCTTTAATACCTCACGGCTGTCAGTGCTCAACGGGTAAAATGAAATACGGCCATTTTGAATGATGCTGAAGTGGTAATGAAACGGCCGTCAATCATGTTTCTACAGGTTGGCCAGATAATTGTAACAGTCAGTCATGGACCTACGGTGTCTCCCTCTCCACTTGAAGGCCCCTTTGCGGCCCCGTTGAGTTTCCTTCTCCACTTGAAGGTCCCTTTGCGGCCTAATTCAGTTTTCTTCTTCACTTGAAGGTCCCTTTTCATTCCTATTGCATTTCCTTAAATTCACACTCCTGCTGAAGCTCTCTATGAGGTCCCATTGAGCTATATTCTCCACTTGAAGGACCCTTTTCAGTCTTAATGGATTTCCTTACATTTACACCCCTGCTGAAGCCCTCTTTGAGGTCCCATTGAGTCCTATTCTCCACTTGAAGGCCCCTTTGGGGCCCGGTGAAGCCTCCCTCCCCTCCCGGGATTGGCATCCCCTCCCCGTGTACCGGTGAGAAACCGGTGGCTTTGGGCCAGCAGCCCACAGAATCACATTACGATTGTGCTTTCCAGAAATCAGCTGTTGGCTGCAAACAGATGTATGTTCTGCAATCGGCTAATTATAATTTCGAGCCCCCTACGAACGCCTTTGATGTCTGCGTCTTCGTACGCGCGATCCATTCTTATCTGTCGCAAAGGAAACAAAACTGTCCTACTTCTTTCTGTCTCCTTCTCTACCCTCCCTCCCTGCCTGCTCCCTCTGTAGTGTCTCTCTCTCTCTCTCTCTCTCTCTCTCTCTCTCTCTCTCTCGTTCCTCCACCCACCCCCACCCCAGCCCACCCCATCTGGAGTCTTCAGAACTTCTCACCCTCTCAGAAGATCAAAGACAAATTAGATTCCTTTCCCGGCTAATGTGAGCTGCACCCCCACCCCCCCGGCCCAGAGAACATTCCTCTAATCGAATCACTTTTTTTTGTGTGTTGTTTGTCACTCTCAAACCTTAAAATCGTATTTCTCTCCCTGTCTACCCCCCCCATCAGCCCCCCCCCCACCACCCCCCTCCATCAACAGTTTCACACTTCCCGCGATATCATTTAACCCCGTTAACGTCGTTGTCTTGTGCCATCAAAAGGAAATAGACGTAATCCATAAATGGGGGTGTTGCTAAATTTAAGGGGGCCCTTTGAAGTGGGGGGGGACGGCTTTGGTCACAGCCGTTGCAGACTGCTGGCGCTTCTCTGAAGGAGCTCTCAGTGGAAAAGTGTTTATGAGTCACTGGCCTCAGAAGATGCGCTCTTAGCATCAACTCGACATCTTTATTTTTCATTTTTTCACTTTGGTTATTTAATATAATTTGCAGCGAACTCTGACGTTAAAACTAGAATCTTGAACTTGAAGGAAACTTTGTTATTTGTCTACACGTCTGAGTTACTGGTTACTGGTTACTGGTTATCTACACCACACGCGGAATAGAAATCTGTGTATATGTACTGAATATGTTTATAATACTATATACAGTATATGCAGCCTCCACACATCCCGTCATAAATACATGCACAAAGTCACACATATACACTCCTGTGCAAAAGTCTAACGCACCTGAGATTTCAAAAATATATTAACTATATATCTATATTTCTTTTTAGTTTTCTGCATTAGAGTATCAATTCCAAAGAGCAAATTTTCTAAACATCATTCATCTTCCAAAAAATGTAACGCTGCAGTGAAATTTGTGCATTCAGTTAAATTAAGTAACATATACTTTATAAGTAATAGACCACTTTTCAAATAAAACTGTGGGGACTGCTTTCTGGGATAAACTGGATAGCCAGAAGCAAGTGAGACAGCCAAAGTCTGCAGAAGAACTGTGGCAAGTTGTACAATATGTTTGGAACAACCTACTAGCTGATTTTATTACTGCAGTTCCTTAGAGAATAGAGTTTTAAAGGCAAAGGGTGGTCACAAACAAATATTGATTTGATTTGGTTTTTAACTGTTCACAGCTCTTTATATATATTTTAATATATTTAAAGCTGTTCATTTTATTATATTTGAAAGCATTTTAGCTTCATGTATATTTTTTACTTTTTTTTTTGTACATGCTGAAGACATTTACACAGTTCTGTACGCACATGCATTCACATATATTCACATGCATAGACAAGACATAGAAATACCAGCACAGTACTAATCTGCTCATACACACGTTCATACACCGATACACATCCCCACAAACCTACACACACAAAAACACACAGACATCATAACTTATGATATGATGATGATTTGTTCAGTGCATGCGTATCTAATAAAATCTTGGCACGCTGGCGTTTCGTGACCGCTAGCCCCCTTCCGGGTGTGTATCTCTGGGGTCTTCCTGCTTCCGGCTGGGCCTGGGAGAAGGATGCCAATCACGCGGGTGACAGGCGTGCGTGTGAGTGTGTGTGTGTGTGTGTGTGCGTGTGTGTGTGTATGTGTATGTGTGTGTGTAATGTGTAATGTGTGAGAGTGTGTGTGGTTATGTCTGAGTGTGAGTGAGTGTCTTTGTGTGAGTGTGTGAGTGTGTGCGTGTGTGTGTGTGTGTGTGAGTGTGTGAGTGTGTGTGTGTGTGTGTGTCTGTGTGTGAGTGTGCGAGTGTGTGCGTGTGCGTGTGTGTGTCTGTGTGCGTGTGAGTGTGTGTGTGTGTGTGTGTGTCTTTGTGTGTGTGTGTATGTGTATGTGTATGTGTGTGTGTAATGTGTGAGAGTGTGTGTGATTGTGTGTCTGAGTGTGAGTGAGGGTCTTTGTGTGAGTGTGTGAGTGTGTGTGTGTGCGTGTGTGTGTGTGTGTCTGTGTGTGAGTGTCAGTGTGTGTTGGGGCCTCTGGTTGCTGGCAGTGCGGGCCTGTGCCATGGCAGAGGGCTCGGAGTCTCTGTAGCGACGGGCACTGAGGCAAACGCCGCGCTGCTTTGCATCATCTGACCCCGAGGAGACGGCAGACGCTGTTGTTCCACCCAGCTCCCCTATAGACCCAGGCCGTGTGTAAATACACTGACGCAACTCCCCGACACACACACGCGCTCAGGCGACCTCGTACAGGACACATACCTACTCAACACACACACACACTCTCACACACTCACACTCTCTCACACACACACACACATACCTCGTACAGGACACATACCTACTCAACACACACACACTCTGACACATTACACACACACACACACTCTGACACATTACACATTACACATACACACACACACACACACTCTCACACACACACACACATACCTCGTACAGGACACATACCTACTCAACACACACACACTCTCACATTACACACACACACACACACACACACACACTCTGACACATTACACATTACACATACACACACACACTCTCACACATTACACTCATACACACACATTACACATACACACACACATTACACATGCACACACACACACTCTCACACATTACACACATACACACACATCACACATGCGCAAAAACACACACACACACACTCACACACTCTCACACATTACACATACACACATTACACATGCGCAAAAACACACACACACAAACAGGCTTGCGTGCTCAGCCGACCTTATACAGGACACATACCTACTGAACACACACACATACACACTCTAACAAATGACACATTACACATACACACACACACTCACACACTCACACACACACACACACACTCGCTCAGCTGTCCTGATACAGGACACATACCTACTGAACACACACACATACACACTCTAACAAATGACACATTACACATACACACACACACACACACTCACTCACACACTCACACACACTCGCTCAGCTGTCCTGATATAGGACACATACCTACTCAACACACACACACACACACACACACACATACACACAAACATACTCACACACACACACTCGCTCAGCTGTCCTGATACAGGACACATACCTACTCAACACACACACACACACACATTACACACACACACACACACGCTCACAAACACACATTACATATTGCACAGACACAGACACACATACACACACACTCGCTCAGCTGACACTCAAACACATACCGAACCCATACATTCACCCAACCTCAAATGCATACCAAACATACACACACATACACATACACACACACACCAAACCCCAAAACACAATCAACATACACACACTCACCCCAAACACAAAAGCACACTTACACATAAGCATGCACTGAAGTATACCTCTTCAGAATGCTATTTCAACTGTATAGGCACGAAATGACAGAGAAATGCACACTGAGACAGGCCAAAGTGAAGAGGGCTGTTGGGTCTGGAGTTGTTTCTACAGTGCCGGTGTCACAGAGCCGTACTGCCTCTGCCTCTGCGAAACACTAAAAGGGTTAGGATGAAGGGGAGGCAGTAGTTCTCAGGACGAAAGCTGCAAATGAGATTTTTAATTACTATATGACCCGCGGTACATTAAGGATGTGTTCATGAGTATCATTAACCTAGTGGTAACTAACCCCCTTCCCTGTTTAAGTAAATGTGATCGCGCCGATTCTGTGAGTAAACAACGTTCACACCGCAGTCATACACAAACAGCGCACATAATCACCTTCCAAGCACAGGCACGCCGTGGAACCAAGTAAAACGTGTTGGGCAATAAAAACGGTTCATGCCACCGGTTAAAACCGGTTCTGGCCACGAACGTGCCCTCGCACCGAGGGGTAGACGCATTCGGCCAGCGTTCATGCGTCGCACCGCACAGAAACCAATCAGACTCGGTGCACTTGCCCATTAGGTCTATGAAATCATTTGGCGTTCACGCTATCGTGACCAGTTTGAACTCCTCTCAGGCACTAATCTCACAGTCTCCTGTTTTCATCGCCATGCCAACGGCATGCCCGCTTCGCAGCGAGTGCCCTGCGCTGGGCCTTTGACACGGTACCCACCTCCCCACAACCTAGTCTCCAAATCTACCTAAACGATCCGCACCGAGCTCTGTCTCCGACACAATACTCTTCTCCCCACAACCTAGTCTCCAAATCTACCTAAACGATCCGCACCGAGCTCTGTCTCCGACACAATACCCACCTCCCCACAACCTAGTCTCCAAATCTACCTAAACGATCCACACCGAGCTCTGTCTCCGACACAATACCCACCTCCCCACAACCTAGTCTCCAAATCTACCTAAACGATCCATACCGAGCTCTGTCTCCGACACAATACTCTTCTCCCCACAACCTAGTCTCCAAATCTACCTAAACGATCCACACCGAGCTCTGTCTCAGACACAATACCCACCTCCCCACAACGTAGTCTCCAAATCTACCTAAACGATCCACACCGAGCTCTGTCTCCGACACAATACCCATCTCCCCACAACGTAGTCTCCAAATCTACCTAAACGACCCATACCGAGCTCTGTCTCCGACACAATACTCTTCTCCCCACAACCTAGTCTCCAAATCTTCCCAAACGCCTCACACTAAGCACTTCCTTCGACACAATACTCTTCTCCCCACAACCTAGTCTCCAAATCTTCCCAAACGCCCCACACTAAGCACTCCCTTCGACACAATGCTCTTCTCCCCACAACATAGTCTCCAAATCTACCCAAACGCTCCACGCTGGGCTCTCCGACTGACCCAAATATGCGGCACCCCACCCTCACACATTCCCAAACACTGGACACTAAGCTCGCCGATGCTTCCCAACGCTGCCGCTGTTGGAATAACACAGGACAGAACAGAGAGTAGAGAGATGAAAAGAGAAGGTGGGCGTAGGCCTCCCGAAGGGGGAAGGGTCCTCAGATACAATTAATCAATCAAAGCAATCAATAGCTCAGTCAATCAACCAATCAATAGCTCAATCAATCAGCCAATCAATAGCTCAGTCAATCAAGCAGTCAGCTGAACTGTACCTTAATGTCCTGAGACCCCACATCATTAATTTTAATTCTGGCTTCCCTGAACTCTATAGAGCGTGTCTCTTAACATAAGGGACATGCAATCAAAATTAAATCAGTTATATTTTTTGGAACATATTTTCACTGCAACATTTTTTGTCAGTACACACATCATGACAACAGAAATGTAAAACACTTCAGCTTTTTTTCCCTCATGGGTCTCGGGAGGTTAGCTTGGTGCTGTTGAAGGACTCGGAGAGAAGAGGTGTAAACTCAAGGTAATGTCACCTGAAGAACGGGGCGAAACGGAGGACAGCTCTGTGCTCGGACGCCGCTCCGTCCCTCCTGGCTTCCCCCAACGCGGACCCTTTAATCTAATCATCAGAGCGCATTATCCGCAAATATAAGCGCAGGCCTGGCACGGCAACACAAAGAAATAAAGAGATTATCAGATGGCTGTTCGCAAACAGACGCAGCGTCGCCCGCGGAGGGGGGTGTGTGTTCACGGCGCCGGGGCCAGGCGGCGTGCGGGGTACGGGGGGCGGACGGGAGGGTCGGTAAACACCACCCCCGGAACGAGCGAGGAGCGCATCCCGGGGAGGGGGCCCGGGTTTTAGGGCAACGCCGTGGAGACACGCCCCAGGCGGGAGGTCGTGGGGTGTGAAGACGTCTCTGTGCAGGCACGGAAAGGCACGGAAAGGCGCGGAAAGGCACCGAAAGGCACCGAAAGGCACCGAAAGGCCGCGGTCGCAACGGTTGCTACAGCGGACGGAAAGTTCCGGGCACTCGGCCGCAGAGACGCCCTCGAGCTGGGCTCGTAGGCGAGGGGGAAGCGGTGGGGTGAGAAGACGTCTCTGTACAGGCACAGAGAGGCGAGGGGGAGGTCACGGGGTGTGAAGACGTCTCTGTGCAGGCACAGAGAGGCGAGGGGGAGGTCACGGGGCGTGAAGACGTCTCTGTGCAGGCACAGAGAGGCCACGGTAAACGCCGGGCGCTCTGCTGAGACCAGGCCGCAGAGTCGTGAGGCTGGTGGTGAGTAATGAACATCGCTGCCAAAAACCGCTCCGCAAAACCACAAAAATACTCACGCCGAAAATGCAATTGATTACAGCAAATTAGTTTTTCTTTTTTTGGGCAGAAAACCTTGACCAAGGTTGACCTGAACAATTTCAGTTAATTTTTACTTTTTTTTTTTTCTCTTCAAACTGACACATTCATATTTAAGCCTGGCTCAAGGTTACAGAAACTCACCCGGGCATTGATTTGCCTATTCATATTTAAATTAAAATGTTCAAAAAACAATATGCAAATCCATATGAATTATACACATTTATATTAATCAAAGGTAAGTCGTGCCATAGCAATGTCACATATATAAATATATGCTTGTGACAGGTAGCATGAACATCCCAGGAGAGCTAGTGGACATTATTTAGCACATTAAAAAGTTTAGATATTGCGCAATCAATTGAACAGAAATCTGCCTCTCATCTGTGAACCTCAGCCTGTCCGATATATATCTACAAGGGTCATACAAACGCACACACACACACACACACACACACACAAACATCATTCAAAGGAACACACTTTCTCAACAGTGACATTTCCTTGCATCATACTCTTCAGAATTTTCAAAGGACATCAAAAGATTTTTACAGCACACACAAACATATCCGCACAATGCACAAACACACACTCACACCGACAACACATCTCATACAAATACTTGCACACAAGCATACGCGCATATCCAAGTACACACACATAAAAAGTATGCACAAACATAGACACACACACAAATGCATGCCCACACGCGTACACTCGTTCACATATAACACAAACATATTGTATGGACAAAAATAACATATCACATGTCCATGAATCCAAGTACAAACATTACAGTACGCATAAACGTAAACACACATAATGCACCATGCAGCAATGTACGCACGTGGATTTATATTTATGTGTTCAAAAATGGTATGCATAAACATACATGCTGACACATGAACACAAACACACACACACACACACAACACACACACAAGTGAGGAGCACACATGCAAACCAACATCTACATGCGCACACAAACATACGATATGCAAAATGCAAATACACATCTCACACACACACACGCACACACACGTGTGTGCGCGCACACACAAACAGGCTCATTCAACCCGTGCAAGGCTTGCATAAGCAGGCAGAATACAGTAAACAGCTACTTCTGCATATCTGCATATACTGTGTGGAATTAGAAATTACAGATCATTGTCTCGAGACAATAACACAATAAATCATTCAAATAGAGCTGGTTAGGAGAGGCGACAGATTGCTCATAAGATTGGCTCCTCCAGACGTCAGCAGCGATAAAACCAGTATAACTCTTCCTCACACAGCCCACACCATTACACAATGCCTCCACTGGCTTAGGCCTACTCCTTCCAAACAATGAACGCTTCACGTATGAGTATATCAAATTCAAATATTAAGTGCAATACGTATCATTTTATACACCAACATTTTATACACGTCCTGCCTTTTTGGAACGTCCTGATAAATATTTGTGCATGTGCGTGTAGGCACACATACAACAATTGAACTGACAAAGATTAAGGAGATATTGGTTTGATACTTTAACCTCAATTTTAATATCTTTGTTATTTTTATCAGATCGTTTTTTATGATATATAAATACTATATTTCACTGCACAATCTACCATGCTGATATGTTCATAAACACCTCAGAATCAAACCACTTAAAAGAATTTAGTGCAATTCGTTTTTTAAATAATACATTAATTATTTTAACAAATTAAATCATATTTCCAAAGTGTGCGCACCACACTTTTTTTTACGCTCCTGACAATGAACTAGTTTTCCTTTTTTCATAATTGCCAACCGAACTATTCGGCAACAGAACTGAAAATGCCATAACCTGAACTACTCATCCACAATCGATCAAAACCATATCGCGAAGGAACAGGATTTCAAACGGAGCGAAACCTTGACACCTCATGACGTACGGTATTGACATAAACTGACCAAGTTTTCCTGCTCCAAATCAAGCAACGAAAAGTCTCCCGCTCAGAAAGATAAACAGAGCACTAAACAGAGAAATAGCATCAGGTACACGTCGCTGAGGAAACGCTTACCTGTCTTTGTCTCCATGCTCTGCGCACTCTTTCTCTCTCTTTTGCTCTATCTCTGGCGCTCGTTGGGTTTACTTTATTTCAGTCATCCACGGGACCCGTACATCCCCGGCATCGCTTCGTCTTGTCAAAAGGAGTAACACACGGACTCACGCTTCGCACGTGCTGATGCGCTCAGGAGCGTGCATGCTGCGCGTTTGCAGTGCTGCCGAATTATCGCTCTCTCTCTCCGTCCCTCTCTCTCCCTCTCTCTCTTCGGTACACGCGGTTCCAGGTGCTCAGCGGCGGAGAGCGGTGACAGCAGCGCCGCAGAAGCGCGCGGACGCCGAGCCAGGCTGGCACAGGCGAGACGGCGGGGACGGACGCGCGGGATTGGCGGGAGCAGCAGCTGCGAGAGGCGGACGCGTGGGGAGAGAAGAGCTCATGGTCTGGAAGAGGCAGCGGTGGCTTTGACTTTGAGCTGCTGCCTGATCTGTGGAGCAGATTCTCTCTC
>NC_083766.1:23365793-23380793 GCF_963514075.1 Conger conger | reverse complement strand
GATATTTTACCCAACAGAAATCAGGCAAAAATAACAAAATAAAATAAAACAGTCAGCTAGCTTACACATTATGTTCCCCCCATTCTAAGAGAGTGCATTCCATCTCTTCTGAGGCTGGAATCCAGCGAGGGGAGACAGGAGGGCTGTGACTACTTAAATCGCATTTTCAATCAGCCCGTTCGGGCCCCAGAGCTAGTCACCACGGCACCATCAGAAAATAAAGAAATAAAAACCGTTTTCCCCCACTGTTACTGTCCTTTCCCTCAGATCTACAAATGTCAAATGTAGTAAAAATAATAAAAAAGCGGAGAGTGAGTTCTCGTACAGTATGTCCTCGTTCGTTCTCCTTTAGTTTCTCTACATAAGTTTTTACACGACTTCAGTCTTCGCTAAGTTGCTGTCATCCCCAGCCGCACCTCGCAGTTGTGTGTGTTTGCGTAACGCGGCTGCACTTCTCCGGCAGAAGCCCAAACGCCCCACGCCCCCCTCCCTTCTTCTCCAAGGACGCGGTGACTAGAACCGCATCGTTACCGCGTTAATTAACCTCTCAGGGTTTGAGAGCAAATTAAAAGTGGAATCGGCGAGGTTAAGTGAATAGACTACCTGCAGACACTGCGAGTGCTGTAAGGCTCCGCGGAGCCTGACGCGCGAGTTCCCTCGTTCTGCCCCTCTCCCTGACCGCGGCCGAACGCTGAGGTAACCCCGGGCGACCTCGCCATCGACCTCTGACCTTTATGTGTCACCGCGCGTCACGGAAACAGAGAGTGACACTGCTGTCGGAGCAGAAACACAGCGAGACCCGCTCAGCTGCCTTTGACAGCTGAAGCGTGGAGCTACTAGCAGTTTGCCTTTTTATAAGTTCTCTGTACTGGCTAGCAATATCTGTATTGCTAGCAGTATCAAGACAGCCGGCTAATGTTAGCTACAAGCGAGTTCGTCAGTTGTGTCATGTTAGCTATGGCAAAATCAATGTCTTCAAAATAACATTGCCAGGACTCATTTCTGGAAAGCTTTTCAGAGCACCTTCCTGTCAAACTCCTGCAAAAAAGAAAACAAAAAACAAAAAAAAACAACAACAAAAAACAACCAAATGTCTGGCTGAAGTTTGGCTGACAGAAATAACAAACAAAGGCACTCTGATTGGTTGGGAAAACAGGGCCCTGCCAAATCATATTGTAACCAACTCACAGCAACATTTGCAGATGTCTGTGTTTGCAGATTGACAGTAACATTTACATACAGAGCGGTGTGCATTCGTGGCCACTGGCTCAGGGGGGAACATTACCGAAACACTTTCGCTACACTCGCGGTAATAAGGGTTCAATAAAGGGGCTCTTTAAGGAATTAATTTCCCAAATGTACCCTGAAAGGTACAATACTGGCCTTTTGGATACAAATAAGCACATTTTACAAACAAAATAGGTACACATTATTTATTAATTCAATGGCAAGGGGTACAATTGTATGTATCTATAGGGTACCACCCCAGCAACAACTTCCGTACCTTTTCTGGCACTTTTCAAACCTTTATTTCTGAATATGTGAAGGTATCAGCCACTCCAGTAGGTGGCAGTCTCACTCTGCCTCTTCCTCTCTGGTCAGAATGAGCCAAAGAATGCAGGAACTGATCAGTTCAGATGCTTCCCAAAGGATACAAGCATGTGAGAAAGACAACAACAGCTTTTGCCTCTCTTGCTGTACACTAGGGGTACAATTTTATGTACCTTTCGGTGCATTTGTATCTTTTTAGGCAATTTCGTAGCTGTGTTTCTGAGTGTACATTTCTCTGTAATTTTGTGGATACACTTTTGAAATAATATGCTTCTGAATGGATGAACTTTCTTGCATACTTACGTGTAAGTGGGTGTGTGTGTTTGGGGTGTATGTGGGTATGTTGTTGTTGTTTATGTGTGTGCGTGTGCACAAGTGTAAACACCTCCTAGTAGGGAAAATTCTGGTCATCTTCTGTCATAACATTGTTGCCATAGGAGTTTACTGCCAATGCTATCATGAGATGCTAATGCATAGCATTCACTCTAGTCTTTCTCTGCAAATGTCCCCACCGCCCCTGGCCAAGAGCCCCCCTCTGTTGAGCCTGCCCATACCCAGACGGTCTCTGCAGGGGCCACACCTGTATGCCGCTAGATTACCTCAGCATTTGATGCTCAGCTCAAAGCGTGCTCAGATTTAAACCATAGGGCAATTCCACGGTGACTGAAGTTACAACTGCTGGATAATTGGGTAGTAAAGCCCAATACAGATACATAGGAGACTGACTTATGCTTTCCTAACCCTCAATAACTCTTATCAGTCTCTATTATGTAGCTGTATTGGGCTTTACCACCCAAATATCCAGCAGTTGTAACGTCAGTTACCATGGAATTTCCCCATAGCTGAGGGGGGACTCTTGAGTCTAAGGCCTACAGTACCTTACAGCCACGAGCTGTACCTACAGCATGCGTCAGACCTGTGTTTATACAGCATTTGTTTTTGATCCAAATACATTTCTGCATTTGACTAGTCTTGACTGGTGTATTGGAACAAATGAAATGATCCCAAAAGTACAGGTCCCGTCCATCTGCTCCTCCTTGCAGGCTCACGTGCACCAGGCAAGATCAATAGAGCACAGAATACTACGTGAACCCACTGATATCACCCCCATTCTGCAGCCATTACGGCGCGCACTGTGGTCCCGAACGCGATACCTCCACTAATCCTACATCTACACCACACGGGTGCAGAGCACTAACATGGCGATGAAAAATCAGCGGTGGATTTGTTAACGTTCGCCTAAAATAACACCCCTCTCCACAGGTGCATCAGCATGACCATTCTCCCTTTGCCTTTTTTTTTACGGTTAGGTTCCCTCAATATTTTTTTTTTCTCCGGAGCTTGTTTGTTTCCGTTTTTTCGCTGGTTACAGAATCACCTCTTTTTCCCCGAGCCCCCTGCAGTGTCAGACAAACTTTCCCTCGCCGTGAACCGCTCCTCAGCCGCCAGCTCCGCACAAGGCTCGGCAGATGCATTTTACTTTAAAAAATGGGATAATTTCAACACTGCTGGGTGTCAAAGAAACAGGCCAAATCTGGCGCCTTGCTGTTTTCTCCCTTTCAAGCGCCTCTTTTCTTCTTTTTGTCTGGTGGAAATTTCCATATGTATAGCTCAATCTTTGGTGACGTTTTAGTTGTTTTTTTTTGCGAAAAGGCTATGAGCCTATGAAATGATGGCACCCTCCCTGGGAACAGGGCCTGACTGGGCTGTGCTGAGGACGCAGCTGTCGGAGAGAAAAGAGGCATACAACCAGTACTGAACACACACCAGTGCCCCGTGTTTCTGACTGTACAACCAGTACTGAACACACACCAGTGCCCAGTGTTTCTGACTGTACAACCAGTACTGAACACACACAAGAGTTCAGTGTGTTTCTGACTATACAACCAGTACTGAACACACACCAGTGCCCAGTGTTTCTAGACTAAACAACCAGTACTGAACACACACAAGAGTTCAGTGTGTTTCTAGACTATACAACCAGTACTGAACACAGCAGTGCCATGTGTTTACAACCAATGCAGAGAAAACTGCAGAGAAACATACTTTCGTTATTTTGCTTAAAAATGCAGGACCTCGGGACAGATTGCCTGTATGTGTGTGTGTGTGTGTGTGTGTCTGTGTGTGTGTGTGTGTGTGTGTGTGTGTGCGTGTGTGTGCGTGTGTCTGTGTGTGTGTGTGTGTGTGTGTGCGTGTGTGTGCGTGTGTCTGTGTGTGTGTGTGTGTGTGTGTGTGTGTGTGCGTGTGTGTGTGTGCGTGTGTGTGTCTGTGTGTGTGTGTGTGCGTGCATGCGTGCGTCCGTGAGTGTGTGTGTGTGCGAGTGTGTGTGTGTGTGTGTGTGTGCGTGCGTGCGTGTTTCTGTGTGTGTGTGTGTGTGTGTGTGCAGTGCAGAGGGTAGAGGCTAATAACAGGGAGCAGCCTCACTGCTCTGACTCTGTCAGTCTGTTGGGAGGCCGGTGTGCTCAGCGGTACAGCCAGGGGGACCCCGCGTGTCAGCGCTAAGACTCCCAGCTTCCAGAAACCCTGTTTAATTTGGCACATAGATCTGCTTGGGCACATCTCAGTGGCACCAGGCTGAAAAAAGGCTGTTGTCCATAGTGTAATTCAAGCTTTTAAACAGGGAGAGTCACAGGGCCTGCATAGTGAACCAAGCCTAGACTGACTTTGCTGTAACTGGCAGGGAGGCTCATAAGAATTACCCGGGAGCTGGAAGAGTGGAACTATTTAACAAAAGTTTTGACGGCCCCCGCACACACCACCCCTCCCCCGGTCCCATAGCAGCCCCCCCCAAAGTCGGCTCAGACCAGCGGATCCAGAATGGCATCCAGGCCCCCGCCCTCTTCCTCCCTCTTCATTAAATTTCAATTAGGCGCCGCGTGAGCCTATCTCTAATGAGCCAAAATGGCCGACTAGCGGAGAACCTTCTGCACTCTCAGAGATAAAGTGACAGTGGAGGTACATTTTTGACCTTCAAGGATCGAATTTCTCAAATGTACTCTGGCTGAAAGTACAGTAATGCTCTCTTTGGGTACAAATGAGTTCATTTCCCAAGCGAAAACAGTTACAAACTAACTATATATCGCTGGCAATTGAATGTACCTATAGGGTATCGCCCCGGCAACAAGCATTTGTACCTTTTTAGGCACCTTTATTTCTGAGAGAGTGGACGTCACACAGCCAGATGGCTTTTCACGGTCCAGGCCCATTAGGAGGAGTGCGAGAGAGAGAGAGAGAGAGAGGGAGGGGGAGAGAGAGAGAGAGAGAGAGAGAGACAGAGAGAGAGAGAGGGAGAGAGAGGGGGATGAAGCGAAAGAGGACTACTCAGAGGACTACCAGCACCCTTCCAAAACCCTCGGCCCTCCCCCGGGGACGGCAGGAGACCGCAGCCCCAGGTGAACTCTCCTCCTCTCCGCTCTACAGGTGGGGCGCTGACGCAGCCGGCGGCGGGATTAGCCCGCCCCGCCCACAGCCCGGGGCCCGGGACCTAACTCTGCGCGCTCTTCGTTCCGCACGCCCTCTCCACAAAATCCCGTTAAACCCCCCCCCCCCAGCCGCTTATCAGGGGATTCCGCTAAAACGGTTCTGCGCCTCTCGCACTTTTCCACAATCTAGGACCCTGCTGAGTCATCCCGAGCCCACGCCACATTTCAGCGTGTACGGAGGAGGAGGAGGGGGGGGGGGGGGAGCGAAATTACATTTCCGCTGTCACTCCGCAGACAGGCAGGTTTTCCACAGGAATAACGGGCGGGCCTGGGAGGGAGGACGGGAGCGTTTCTCAGCGGCGGAGGACTGATTCCACGCCGCTGATTTCGGCGAGCCGTTTTGATAGGGCGGTTCCGCTCTCCTTGCGACAGATTGCGCTGATGTCACAGGTAGCAGTGTGGCATAGTGGTCAAGCCTCATAAATCAGCCCTGGCTCTCAGTGGGGGCACTGCTGTTGTGCCTGTCAGGAACCCGGGAACGCTTCACTACGCGTTCAGCCGAACAGGCCACCGCCACGCTGGGGCGGAAGGCGTTCTGTATGGACGTTGGGACGCGTTCTCTCACACAGAGAGCGGTCAGCGTGCGGGGAAGCCCGCCAGGTCGAACAGCGGAGGCAGAAGCTCTGGAGGTTTTGAAGAACAGGCTCGATACGGTGCTCGATAATATCTACTGTAGTTTGTACAGACCCGGGAAAAAAAAAAAGGTTTTTTTCCCACTTGTCTCCATAGAGGAACCTTTTTTATTTATTTACAGAACAGAACCCTCAACCGTCCATGTGAATGTGAAGCGTGAAAGCTCCCAGACAAAGAACTTTTTGCCTGACAAAGAACCGTACAGTTCTTCCACAGAATCACAGGGTTCCTCTTGGAACCATTTCTTCTGAGAGTGCACGTGGGTAAAATGGCGGTACAATGGCATTGTTGGGCTAGCCTTCAATAAAAGAAAAATTTTATTTGCTACAGTTTCCTTTCAGATTTCTTAAAGCTTTGCGGGCCTTTCATATATCCTCTATTTTGCTGTGTACTTTTCACCGACGGACCCGATTTCACAGTCAAAGAGAAGCAAATCAAGACGCAGGTGCAAACTTTTCTTATCACTTTTCATTTCTCATATATATATATATATAAATACTGAAGCCAAAGTGCCCCACCATGCGTCACGCACCCGGGGCTGAAAGCCCACCAACTGGGCCCCAGCGCTCTCCTGCACTCACGCACGCTCCGGCTCAACAGCACCCGTACCGCTTATCGAAAATGTATGTAAAAATATTCATACGTGAGGCATTACTTCAGATCATTAGGCAAATCTGAGCTGAATCATAATTAAATCCATACATTCGTTTCAGGCCCTCAGAACCACTGCCCTTTTCCATTACGGGGGAAGGTCATCTCAATGTTAAAGAACGCAACGTTCAAAAGACCTTCAATGTAATATTTACTTTCCTTCTTCAAGTCTTCATTTTTGCCTGTCATCCTTAATTACGGTGAGCACTTTATTACGTTTTTATTAGACTTATTTTTCAGACTTCTGCTGCTGTAGCCTATCCACTTAGAGTTATGATGCGTTGTGTGTTCAGAGATGCTCTTCTGCGTACCACTGTTTTAATGTGTGCTTATCCGCATTTCTGTCACCTTCGACCAGTCTGGCCATTCTCTTCTGACCTCTCTCATTAACAACGCGTTTTTGCCCACATAACTGCTGCTCACTGGATGCTTTTTGTTTTTTTACGCCATTCTCTGTAAACTCTAGAGACTGTTGTGCGAGAAAATCACAGGAGATCAGCAGTTTCTGAGATACTCAAACCACCCTGTCTGCCACCAACAATCATTCCACGGTCAAAGTCACATATATGACATTTTTTCCCCCATTCTGATGGTTGATGTGAACATTAACTGAAGCTCCTGACCCGTATCTACATGATTGCATGCACTGCACTGCTGCCACACAATTGGCTGATTGGATAATCGCATGAATAAGTAGGTGTAATAAAGTAAGTCAATAAATTAGGTGAGTGTATATATATATTAACATGTATTTGAATATTCCTAAATATTCCAAATAAAAAAAACACAAAAATAAATGACAAGCTGTCAAGCAAACTTCAAATCCACTGTGTCTGCACTATGTAGGTCAATCAGTTTTTAAAATATTCACCACAAATTTGGAATATTAAATTCAATAACGTTTTTGGCCCAAGCAGCACTTCAGAAGACATAAATGGGTTTTAAACCATTTTTTTAATTGGGAAAAAAAACCCCTCTCCACTCTGGTGTGAACCCTTGCTTTTGATAACCTCCCTTTGGGAAAATGAGATAACGCTCAGGTAAACTCAAAACACAAATTCTAGACACTTTTATAGAAAATAAATATTACACCTCTTTTCTTATTGTTCATTTCATACTGTCATATTTACACTAGCTGAAGATAGTAGGCAAGATAAACATTGCTTGGCTCAACAAATGTAAATACAGAAGACACTACATATTGATGTAAGGCTTGAGACCCACTCTGTGTCATTTTCCTTTGATAAACAAACAAACAAAACAATCACAGCTTGAAATGTAATACTAGCGCCACTACTTGTTTTTAGATTTAGGGGTGACTATGACTACGTATATATGCACACTGTCATACTGCATGTGTACATTAACTGAAGGTAGACAAGGTAGACAAGTCATACATTTTTATGAAAGGCACAGGTTATGACAAACTGTGTCTGATCTAAAATAACTAGCTTGGCATACTTTCCTCCCTTAAACTACATTTAAAAATATATATATTGTTGCACTCAGTCAAAAAAACTATTCAAAATTTACCACAGGTGACTATCTCCCCTCAAACAACAAACATTGCTTTGCTCAACGAATGTAAATATATAAGACACTAGATGTTGATGTAAGGCTTGAAACCTAGGCTCATTGTCATTTTCCTTTGATAAACAAACAACAGAAAGATCACAGCTTGGCTCTGAAATGTAATACTTGCAGTGGTGTTTGTTTTTAGATTAAGGGGTGACTGAATCTGTTTCCCTGTGCCGCGAGGGTTAGAGGGTTATTAAAATGAGCTCGATACATCTCTCAACCACTGTGCCTTCCCGAAGACACTTTCTTCTGGGAGTTTTAGCGCGTTTTCCAAACCCCGAAGAAATGGCATGTATATCACATGCTGTGCGCTGGTGCTCTGAGATCATATTATGATCAAATCTTCTTTCGCCCCCCAACACCAACGATTGCTACAACGACGCAACACAAGCTAAAACGGCAAAATACCGATGCTTCAAACCACCCCCTAGAATGCCGCGCTGAATTATATTGTTTGACTGGTCTGTAACAGAAATTTGAGTCGCCAAAAACCGCAACGCTATTCCTTGACTCTGGCCTCCCCTGTCGAACCCAGCTGACCCCCCCCTACAAGAGCAACACCAGACAGACACCAGGATCTAGGGAACAATCAGAAACCGTGTGCTGAATTACGCTGGAGAGAATTGGATTACTCCTACCACTCTCCGCGGGTCCGGTTCAGGAACAATCCCATTAAAGCAATATAGCTGAGTATCCTTTTTCTGCAGCAATTACAAACCTTAGGAGACATAAAAGAGCCATTTCTTCACTGCTTGTATCATCCATCAACCATTAAGCTTCAGAGTGGGGGAGATATTTTTGTATTATTATCCGTCTTGCTAAAGTTACAGAGCGATCTTCCAGCACTACATCTTCCTATAGAAACAAATACACGGAACCGGCAAACGTTATCTTATCGCGGTGCTTAAAAAAATTGACAGTTTTTTGTTTTCAATGTCTCATGCTTGGGTTTTTTTTGCACCTCCATCTCAACATAAATGTTAAAACAAACATTTACTCTCAGATGTGTACAGTGGCTGTGCTTGTTTTAAGATGTTTTTTTTTTTACTAGGAACATAAGCGCTTCTCAGGAGCTAATGCCGGTTCTGCCCGGTCACATTTTGCTACCTTGACAGTTCTTTTTGTAATTCATACCTCTTATCCCTCAGCTGTTTCTGTTCTTGTAAAAAATTACATGTCATTTTAGATACGTTTTCAAGCTCAGGAAAACTATGACAAATAAAGCATTGACAAAGATTCTCAGTGTCTGCAAACAGACACGAAACAGACTTAAGTCGGAGCGCGTTTTTAATCTTGGCATCTGAATAGCGGTGAGACGTCAGTTATGCTCATCCGCTCAGACAGGTGACGGGTGTCAGTGCCGCCTCCTGGCAGGTGTTACAGCTCCCCTAGCAGGGGGTGAATTGGAGCGATTTGTAAAATTAGGTTGAGGCTAGTCTTGGCTATCTGGTTATCCTACAACATTCAGAAATAAAAAAATAACCCACATTTACCCATAATTCACATCTTGCCTGGCATAGTGGGCCAGCCTGTGGCCTAGTGGCTAAGGCTCATGACTGCAACCTGGAAGGTTGGTGGTTCAAGCTTTGGTGTAGCCACGATAAGATCTGTACACCTGCTGGGCCCTTGAGCAAGGCCCTTAACTCCTTATGGGCAAATGCAACCTAACTAACTTAAAGATATGACCATGATTCCTTGGCCTTTATATGGGGCTTCTATTGGGCACCTTAGTCCATAATGGATTAACCCTACATTGCTGAGTACATGGGGGATTGTCTCCTGCTTAGTCTAATCAACTCTAAGTTGCTTTGGATAAAAGCGTCAGCGAAATCACAAATTATTATTAGTTTATTGGTTGCAGAAGAGCGAGATTTCATAAAAACCCATAAGGGAGCGCGGCTGAAAAATAATTATTGGCGGAGCTAAAAGGTCAGCCAATGAAAGTAACCGTCCTTCTCTCTGTGTCCACGCACTCAATACGCTACGACGAGCGGCTGAAATCGGCGAGGCCTTGACCACATATCGCGTTTTCCCTTTTATGAGCTCATCCCCGCGGCTCCCGGAGAACGGCACTGTTGCATGCTGGGAGCCAGGCGAGCGGCGGCTGACGGGTGACGAGATAGGAGACGGCGTGGCCCCTGCCAGCTGCGGCTGCTTAATTAAAACCCGGAGCCGTGTCGGCCCGCTAAAGAGAGAGAGTGACGGGGGGACGGAAGAGACAGGCGGGGCCCGGGGGGGGGGGGGGGGGGATGGGGGCGCTGCCATGGAAACGGCGGAATGCCGCGGAAACGAGGGCAGAGGACGCGACTCAGCCCTCCCGCGGTAAGCTGTTTTGCGGAGAGCGGGATGCTAATGGCGGCTCGCGGTGGAGCTCGTTAGCGGCTAACGACCCTGCGCCGGTGATGTCACCTCCTGAGCCGTAACCGGGGGGGAATAGGCCCCTCCCTCTCCGGCTAATGAAGAAGCATGATTCTTCCAAGGGAGGGGGGAGGGCGGGGGTTGTCACTGTCTCGGGGGGGTTCAGAAACTGGGGTGTGGTTTCGGATGGGGGCAGTCTATAGCCTCGTGGTGAAGATGCTCGACTGGGGCCTTGGTAGATTGGTGGTTCAAGCCCTAGTGTATCCACAGTAAGATCAGTTGGGCCCTTGAGCAAGGCCCTTAACCCCACATTGCTCTAGGGGGGATTGGCTCCTGCTTAGTCTCTTTGGATAAAAGCATGGGCTAAATAACTGCAATGTTGTGTACAGCTCAGAGGTAAAGATGGGGTACAGGGGTATGTGCATGACAAGAGTGTGTGGTGCGGTGACTCTGGCGTTAGGTAGGCCATGGCGGAGCTAGGCATTGTGGGTATCAGGCAGGGCGAGGTCAGGGTGATGGGCGTGGCCCTCGGGCGACGGGTGCGATGATGACATCACGGGGTTGGTGAAACACAGACCTGCTGCGACTCAGCCTATAAGAGTGTGTGTGGGGAATGAGAGGGAGCGGTTCTGCCCTGGCTAGCCCAGGCTACCGAGCTGGTGAGTACAGTATGGTGGCAGGAGGCAGAGGGTGTGTTTGGGCACGCAGCCAGGATGAGAACAGCGGGGGGTGTGCCAAAAACAGAGCCCACGGAATGGGGACCAGGGTGTGGGAGTGTGAGTGGGGGGATTTCACTCCCACAGTGAATATCAGATAACAGCAGTTGGGCTCAGACAGATATTTTTAACTCCCCCCCCCCCGCCCCCCCCACTGACCCCAGTCAGTCTCCCCAGGGGTACTACCCCCCCCCCAAACTCTCCTCAGATGGGTAAATGGCAGCTGGTGTGGGGGGGAGATGGGATATATATAAAAGCATTGGCAATTAGCAGAATGGATATAATGGACATAGCATTACCGCTGTTCACGCCATTTAACGCTGGAACAGCATGCGATTCGCACTGGCTGGCCAGCCGTCGGCCAATAGGAGTGTCCTTAACACTTAACCGCTCTCCTGACCTCCGGAACACACTAAAACGGAAACACATTTAAAACTTTCAATCTCTTTAACCGGGCTCATTGAAACCACCCCAACATGCACATATGCACACACACACATAATTATTCACACTCTTCATTCAATGCAAGACAGTTTTTCGTTACCTTGAACATATTTACCACCAAATGTCAGAACGGGGAAGGAATGTGATCTAAGTGACTTGAACGTGGAATGATTATTGGTGCCAGACAGGGTGGTTTGAGTATTACATTACATTACATTATTGGCATTATTGGCATTAAATATTTAATCAGCCAAGCATGTGGGATTTTCACACACAACAGTCACTAGATTTTGCAGAGAATGTGAAAACCAAAAAACATCCAGTGAGAAGCAGTTATGCGGGCAAAAACGAGTTGTTAATGAGAGAGGTCAGGGGAGAAGGGCCGGACTGGTCAAAGCTGACAGGAAGGTGACAGTAATGCAAATAACCACACATTACAACAGTGGCATGCAGAAGAGCATCTCTGCTACGCAATGTGTTCATCCTCGAAGTGGATAAGCTACAGCAGCAGAAGTCTAAAAAACAAGTCTAATAAATACCTAATAAAGTGCTCACTGAGTGTACATCAAGGGAGCAGCCAGGGGACAGATGCAGATACACTGCCATCAAGCCTTCAGCGCTAAGAGCATTCAACAGTACATAATCGCTTCTGTGAGCTTCAGAAACAGCAAAACTGTCACTGTATTTACACTGTGCTGAATAATGACACAACACAGTTATGTAATGATCTAATTATCATGCTTATTTTCAGAATATATTCTGCCCCTCGCTGAAATGAATGTCTTATGAAGGATGTGGGTAAATATACATATAAACTACAGGAACTCACAAGAAGAAACTTTCACTGTTTCAGAGTGTTATTGAGGGCTACTGTCACTGTAGCAGAGTTCAGCTGTTTGGGAGGTTGTGTGTGTGTGAGTGAGTGTGTGAGTGAGTGTGTGTGTGTGTGTGTGTGAGTCTTTGTGTGAGTGAGTGCTTGTATGTGTCTGTGTATGTGTGAGTGTGTATGTGTGAGTGTGTGTGTGAATGAGTGTGTGTGTGAGTGTGTGAGTGAATGAGTGAGTGTGTGTGTGAATGAGTGTGTGTGTGAGTGTGTGAGTGAATGAGTGAGTGTGTGTGTGTGTGTGTGTGTGTGTGTGTTGGGTAGTGGGAATCATAGGTGCAGGCATTTCCATTTTTATCCAGTCTAAATATTAAACCATGTTTTTTTACTTGGGAATAAAAAAGCACAGCTTTATGTTAATAGCCAATTTAAATAACAACATACAAGCCGTAAAAATATTATAAATATGAACAAATAAACAACACATTAAGAATATAAGTGACCACCGCACAGCTATGCAGACGCACACACACATACACACACACACACACACACACACACACACACACACACACACACACACACTCATCTCCTCATGTCAGTGTTACTGCTCGGCTAGAAAACAACCTATCACCTCTAACCCCACCCCCAGCCCACTATACAAACAGAGAAAGAAAGAGAGAGAGAGAGAGAGAGAGAGAGAGTGAGAGAGAGATAGAGGGAGAGAGGGAGAGAGATAGATGGGGAGAGCGATAGAGAGAGAGATAGATGTCATAAACAGATAAATGGAAACGGCACGTTCTGGAGAGCTGAAGGGTTTCATCTGCGGCGCAGAAGAATATAAACGCTCCCGCGAAAGGAAGGCGAGAGAAAAAAAAAACAATTTATTAAAAAAAGAGAGAAAAACCCAGCGCAAATAAAAAGGGGGTGTGATAAGAGGCGACCTATCGATCGTCCGGGCCGAGAGGCAGAGAGGGCGGGAGGGGGGGGGGATGGAGGACGAGGGGGGGGAGCAGGGGCTGGGAAGGTTGAGCTCAACAACAACAAAGACCTGATCCCGGCCTAATGAGACCGGTCAAGGGCAGCCCTGATGAGACCACCTGCTATTCATTATCCCTCCCTCTCTCCATCTCTCTCTCTTTCTTTCATCCCCTCTTCCCCTCTGCTGCCTGACAGGGTAGCGCGTGGCGGGGTTCAGCCACTGCCGCGGGGGGGGTGGGGGGGCACAAAGCCAGGGGGGAAAAGGGAGAGATGTGTCTCAGCCTGAAACGGCATGCGATGGGCGGAAATAAAGTAGGGCAGGGAGGGTGAGGAACTGTGCCTCGGGCCGGGGGGCTGCAGGTTTAAGGCCCAGACGAGTCACTCTGTCTCGGGCCGGGGGGCTGCAGGTTTAAGGCCCAGACGGGTCACTGTGCCTCGGGCCGGGGGGCTGCAGGTTTAAGGCCCGGGGGGCTGCAGGTTTAAGGCCCAGACGGGTCACTGTGCTTCGGGCCGGGGGGCTGCAGGTTTAAGGCCCGGGGGGCTGCAGGTTTAAGGCCCAGACGGGTCACTCCGCCTCGGGCCGGGGGGCTGCAGGTTTAAGGCCCAGGGGGCTGCAGGTTTAAGGCCCAGACGGGTCACTGTCTCTGGAGAAAAGGCACTTAACCCGAATTCCTTCAGAAAACATAAAAATCCGTGACACTCCGGTTCTGGGTTTTTTCTGTGTAGAGATGAGATCAGGGGAGTCCTATCTTTTCTGAAAAGCGCCAGCGTAGGAGCAGGTTTTTGTTTTCACTAAGACACCCGATTCACCCAATTAACAAACCGTGGTCTCGAATTCAGACCTCGACGAATATTATCAAGGTCATCAGCTTAGGACCGGCAGACGGAAAGGTCGCTGTGCAGCGATTCCCTGCCCGGGGCGTGTGGAAGTGTCACAGATCGAGACACCCGACCCCCAATCGCTCCCGACGAGCTGATTAGTCCCTTGCACGGCGGCCCATCGCCCTGTGTGTCAGAATGTGTGTGTGGATGGGTGAATGAGAGGCGTCAATTGCAAAGCGCTTTGGATAAAAGCCCTATAGAAACGCAGTGCGTTTACCAGAGAACCAGGTGCCGTAGCGCTGTGCTAAAACAAGAACCTGCACCCACCCCGAAAGGCCCCCCTGGACCAGACAGGAGTAGCAGCAGGAGTGCGGCAGACACGTTACCTGAATTAGGCGCCCGTGTCGGGGGGGGGACAGGGACGCAGGGGGGGGGTCTATTTGCAGACGCATTACCTCAGCACCGGCCCTGTTATGACTCATCTCTCTGTGCCAGACGGAGAGCGCACGCAGGACTCACGCTGCGCGGGGAGACGGGTGGGAATGGACTTCCCCAGATTGACATTCTAATTTCAGCCTTTTTTTTTCCCTCCCGCCTAATCCCGCCGAGGGCCGTTCCCCCGCCGCGTCGCCGGGGGAGACGAGACGGACGGCCGCGAGCGTTCCGCGCGGAGAGTAGTCCTGTCTCGCTACCCCCCCCCCCCCCCCCGCCGTTACCGTGCCGACACGCTCGGGCCGGCCCCGGAGCCAGAGGGGTTCTGCCGCGGCCGGAAAAATCAATCAGCGCGCGGAGAGGAGCTCCTGCTGTGTCTGCGGAACCAGAGGAGGAGGAGTACTGCCTCCCCGCACTCCTCTCTGTAATGGCCCCCACTGAGGGCCCTGGGATCAGAGTGTGTCTAAGAGTGCCGCTCATCAGTACTGACCCATTACAGCTCTGTGCTCTACGGAGAGCTATGGCCAGT
>NC_083766.1:23320793-23358293 GCF_963514075.1 Conger conger | reverse complement strand
CACATTGACCCAGAAGTATTGGCATTGCTATTTGCTTCAACTGAATCATATGAATTCACATTGATTTTTGTACATGAGTTGTATTGCTCTGACATAAATACTGGGGTGGAGAAGTGGAAGGGCATTGGGGGGGCTGGGGGGGGGGCATCTGTAGGGTGTGAGGCTGGGGAAGAGGGGGACTGAGAGATACACTTTTACACACTCACACACTCACACACACACAGAAACCTTTACACACTCACACACGCACACAAACACACACGCACACACACACAGAAACTTTTACACACTCACACACTCACACACACACAGAAACTTTTACGCACTCACACACGCACACAAACACACACACAGAAACTTTTACACACGCACACACGCACACAAACACACAAACTTTTACACACGCACACACACACAGAAACTTTTACACACTCACACACTCACACACACACAGAAACTTTTACACACTCACACATGCACACACACACACACACACACACACACATAAACTTTTACACACTCACACACGCACACACACAAAGAAACTTTTACACACTCGTACGCACACATACAAACACACACAAACTTTTACACACACACACTCACACACGATACACACATGCGTAGCTACACACACGCAAGCAAATACAAACACACACACACACACACACGGGTCTCTTCTTGGAGTACCATCTCTTCTTGGAGTACCATGTGATTAGGGGCACAGTGCTAAAACAGGGAATTTGCTGGAAATAAGAGCATTATTTTGGAGTGGGTAGAAAGTGCACTAAAAGCTAAGTGGGCAGAGGGAGAAGGCAGGGAGCTGAAGCATCCGTCCACTCTGCGTAAGGAGAGAGAATGGAGCGTCTGGAGGCAGTCTCTGCGGATCACCGTGCATCACATCACCACACCGGCATCAACATCTGCCTCTCAGCGGCAGAATCCCTGCCCACGCTCCCCGGCTCGCTGCCGCATGCACGCACACGTGTGCGGACGCATGCCTGTGTGTGAGTGGATGCATGCGTGAACGCATGCCTGTGTGTGAGTGGATGCATGCGTGAATGCATGCCTGTGTGTGAGTGGATGCATGCGTGAATGCATGCCTGTGTGTGAGTGGATGCATGCGTGAATGCATGCCTGTGTGTGAGTGGATGCATGCGTGAACGCATGCATGTGCGAGCATGAATATAAGTGTGAGCATGCGCACATATGCATACATGCCTGTACGAGTGCACAAATGCAAGTGTAAATGCATGCACATGTTAGTGAATGCATGAACGCATTACTGCATGCACACTCATGTATTGACGAACACATCCGAATGCATGTAGGCTCGTGCAAATGCGTGCACGTACGCACACACGCGAATGCATGCGCACACACACACACACACACGCACGCACGCACAGACCAGACATCCACACGCGGACAGCGCCGCCTTCTCCTGCACCAGCGTACCTGCAACAATAGAGCGGGGCTCTGTTTATGTTTGCGGAACCTTTATCGGAAAGCTGCAGGACCGAGTCCCGTGTGGGTCACTGGTGCCGCACATCGCACCGCCGAGAAAAAAAAGCTCTTAACCTGAACTGCTTCAGCAAGAAAACGTCTGCTGTTGAAACGGATAATGCCCACGCTCTGTGACTTGCCCCAGATAAAGCCATTAGCCAACCAAAAAACTCCATGTTCAGTAGAGTCTCCGCGCCACTCGACTCATCCGTCTTCTCCGAGGAGACAGTCCCGCTCTGAGCTCAGGGGGGTGCGGTCAGCGCCTCATCCTCTTCTTCTGACTCACCTTTATCTGAGACGGAAAGCTCTTTAAATCCTCTATGTAAGGCACTGTGCTGTGAGTAAAGGTTCTGGTTCCCTTTTTTTTCTCCCACGGTTTACGGAAGCGCGGTGCGGCACTCTCAAAGCAGGCCCCTAACATCTTTGTCTCGCGTCGCTTTGAAGCGTAAACCCTCCTGAGGGCCGGGCTCCGGCGGAGGAAAGGAGCGGGGAAAAAAGTGAAACGGCGTCTCTAAAGCCGCGCTTCCGCCTTTCAAACGTGACGGACGGGGGCCGGGAACGGAGGAGAGGAGTCGAAACCGCAAGGTGTTACGCTCCCCCCCCCCCCCCCCCCCCTTCATTCCTGATTAAACTGGTGCATGAAATCACTGGCGGGGAGATCAGTGAGCGCTTCGGATGAAACGATGTTGTTTAAACAGAAGCGGAGCTCGTCCGGCTCCACTAAGGGTATGTGTTAGAACAGCCTTTTTTCCCTGCCTGTCTCTTGATCTCTTGATCCGGCTCTCTCCGGTTTTACAGCGCTGACCGCGCGGCGGTGCGGCTCTCCGTTCGGCAGGGACGCTCCACCGCCGCCGCGTTGTTTATCTCACCGGTTTCTGCACCGCTGACGGGCGCGAGATTGGGCCGACACAGAAATCAGCCGGGGATGGATTTGGACGAGCCTCCCGACGGGGTTTGCCCAGAAGAGACCGGGCGTGGACGTCCCAGCGGGAGAATTAACACCCCCCTAAACACCGTCCTCTCTCTGGTCTCCAGAGTTCCTCCCCTGCTCCTCCTCCGCCTCCCCCACACACGCACCACGCGCACCGTGCCGTACAGGCGGTCCCCCCTCTCTGCCCGCGGCCCGCGGCTAATTACAATAAAACCGGAATAATGCGAAGGCAGCAAACTCATAACGCGGAGAACAAAAAAGAAAATATGTATAAGGCTTTCTCTGAACCGGGCTACATGAAAGCACACCCGGAGCCCTTCGTATAAACGCTGCGTGAAATCCGCCGCAAGTAAGCAGTCCGTAAACATCAATAAACATTTATGTAAATGAAAGTAGGCTGTCTCAGACCGCGCGGCGTTATCGACTGCATCGCCGGAGATAACGCCACGCGGTTATTGGCTGAGCGCACGCGAGACCCGGTGACAACGTGACTCCACTTCGTTTGGAGAAACAGACGCCTCCTTATCCCCCTTCGTCCCCCATCGTAGGGAGGAGGAGTTCCCCAAAGTCACGCAGACGTACCACGCCCGTGACGGCGGGGAGGTGGGAGTCCAATCTCAGAGACTGAAGGAGGGGATCACCAGAGATCCATTAGATCTACTCTCTTCAGGGAGCCAGTGATAACCCACACTTTGAGTCGTGAGATCTCCCAACCCACCCCAGGGGCAGCCTGAAGCCTTGTAAACTCACGGTATATGGTTGAGTTCCTTGTTTTCAAATTTCCATTAATTCATACCACTACACATTGTTGTGATTGACTAGCAAAGATGCCACAAAAAGGGGGAATGTTTATTTCCCGAAATTACCACTTTATCTGTACTATGTGATTCAATAATTTTACATTACATTATTGGCAGATGCTCTTATCCAGAGCGACGTACAGTTGATTAGACTAAGCAGGAGACAATCCTCCCCTGGAGTAATGCAGGGTTAAGGGCCTTGCTCAAGGGCCCAACGGCTGTGCGGATCTTATTGTGGCTACACCGGGATTAGAACCACCGACCTTGCGTGTCCCAGACATTTACTTTAACCACTACGCTACAGACCGCCCCATGATACAAAAAACTTCAGAACTTGGAGGTGGGAAATCCAGGTTGAGAAAGTAAAAGTCCTTCCCAGTATTTTGTTCCAAGCAGCTTGATTTGCTAATTAGCACAACTCTTCAGCCAGGAGGTAGAACTAATGAGTGAAATTAGCTGGCTGAGTTCATGGGTGGCAGAAACACATGGCAGGACTTACTGACATGTGGACTTTCCACCTCTGCAACATCTGTGAACCTGAAATCTGTGTAAGATTTAGAGAACGGGCCAGTCTTTATTGCTTATCCAGCGTACGTTGTTCAAAAGCCATATAGCCATTACATCTCGTACAAATTACCGAGTATGCTCACTAACTGCAGCCAAAATCGCTGGGAAATTAAAAAAAGTTATAAAAGTTAGTTTAGCTCTCCACACATGAAAGTTTATGTTGTATAGCTTTATTTATATACTTTGCTTAGCTATCAAGAAAGAATTGATTTTTTGTTTCCCTCAAATCACTTAAGGTATAGAGGATAAATAATTTATCAGTTCTTGAGCATATTAAGTTGAGATATCATATTTTTCTCCCACATGGCTGTATTCCTCTAAAATTTCTATTAAAAAGCCTTTAATACCAGCAAACACATTTTAAAAGAAATTGATTTCTTTAACAAACAAACCAAAAAAAAAGGAGAGACTTATTTTTGAGGGCGTGGAACTGAAATTGGAGAGTAAGTGTAATTCAGCCGTGCCCATGATCCCTGCAGCATGAAACGCGTTCGTCACTGATGAATTCTGAGGTTTAGGAGGAGTGTGAGGTGGTTTCAAGGCTAGCAGCTGTGACCCGTTAGCTCCAGGCACTCCTGTTCACAGGTGAGGGGCGCTAGCGCACGTAGCATTAGCGCTGGAAGGCTAACTCCACAGGAGGGAAACGGGCAAAGATGTGATGTTCATTCGCAAGGAAACGCTCTGCAAAAACCGTCAGTCTTAACAATTGTTTTTGCGTTGTAATGAGACTTGAAATCCTGTTTGTTTTTTCTCTCAAGTAGAAAATATTTGCTTGTTTTCATTTTCTGTTTGCAAGACAGATGGGCTCACCTCTTTTTGCAATATTTTTGTCTTATTTTGCAGAAAAAAAAAACAATGCAGGGTATCTGGTATCAGGTCACAAAGTGGTTATGACTTCTTATAAAGGCTTTAGGAAGGGTCATAGTTATAAAATATTATGTGTATTTTTTTACTACACGTCTAGTTCTCTAAATGTCTTCCTTTGTAACACATAAATTGCATCTTTGCAACAAAAAAAGTAGTAACTTTGACACAAAACGAGTTGAAAGTAACACAAAAGTAGTACCACAGAAATTGTATTGGCTATTTTAACCCTTTAAGGTGGGAGATCACAAATCAGTGATCTAACTGAACATTCTAATGCTGGTAACTGAAAGCAGGGGCGTTCTAGAACCCTGACTTATAGAAAAGTAAATAAATAAATAAAATAAAAAACATTACAAAAAAAAACAACTCTCCAAAAGGTTAACAAATCCTTTAGAGAGTAACTACTGTTCATGATATCAAGCAAAGATGGTAACACGGAGGAAAGAGCGGAGATTCAGACTTGGCCACCTGTGCCTGTTTGCAGGGCTCGCAATGCAAATCTGCATTAGTAAGCAAATCAATAAGGCCAATGCTCAGACTACACAAACACATTAGGCCCTGTCACGGACAAACAAACCGGCTCTCCGGAGAAGCACACGACCTTAAGTGTAAGCCCAGCACCATCGTTTGCATCGTTAAGTCAACACGTCAACTCTGCGGCATTAACGAGCACGCTGTCTCTGCTATAAAGCCCCAGCACCATCCCACACGCAAACGAAGGCGTTGCGTTTCAGGTTCACAGCAGCGAGAGGATGTCGAAACAGTTTAAGACTCTCATTAGATCACCATCACATTCAAATGTCCTCACAGAAGCCCTGCCTAAGGTCTCTTAGGTCCGTGTTCCGTCAGACTGACGAAATCAAACGAGCCACTTTTTCATGTATACAAAAAAGCGCCTTTGATAATATAGTATTTAATTTATTAATTTGTGTCTGGAAAACAGGAAAAAAGGCTCTGAAACATTGAAACTTGTGCGGGTTGGCTTCATTTGAATGCAGGGAGACCGGTTATTGTAAATAAGGAGATGGAGAAAAGCCTGGTGGTTTAAAAAAAAAAAAAAAAAAACCTGTCTGGCCGTCTGGATTGTAGAAAGAGCGGGAGTCAGACGGCTGAATTCATTACCCGGCGTCTTGTTATGCGTTTCAGATCTGCTGCCCAAAACTTTCCTCCCGCTGCCGTCTCCTCTAATTGAGATTCCCGGGGAAGAGACGACCCTCTCTGATCCCGTCACATTCATTTCCTGCCTTTTCCGAGGCCCCTGGCGGGAATTCAGATCACTCCCTTCTTTCAACACCCCTGCGCACCAAAGATAGAGCGACACGTCTCTTTGAAGGAGGGGAAGCCTCGGACAAAAACATATACTGCACCTACAGACCTGTACCTCGGACAAAAACATATACTGCACCTATATACCTGTACCTCAGACAAAAAAATATACTGCACCTACAGACCTGTACCTCAGACAAAAACATATACTGCACCTACAGACCTGTACCTCGGACAAAAACATATACTGCACCCACAGACCTGTACCTTGGACAAGAACTCACACCCATGAACTTGTACCTTGGACAAAAACACACACCTATATACCTGTACCTCAGACAAAAACACATATTCCACCGGTAAATCTGTACCTGGAACAAAAACATATACTGCACCCACGGACCTGTACTTTGGACAATAACACATACTGCACCTGTAAATCTGTACCTGGAACAAAAACATATACTACACCTACAGACCTGTAGCTGGGACAAAAACATATACTGCACCCACGGACCTGTACCTTGGAAAAAACACATATTGCACCTGTAAATATGCACCTTGGACAAAAACACATACTGCACCTACAGACCTGTACCTTGGACAAAAACATATACTGCACCCACGGACCTGTACCTTGGACAAGAACTCACACCCATGAACTTGTACCTTGGACAAAAACACACACCTATATACCTGTACCTCAGACAAAAACACATATTCCACCGGTAAATCTGTACCTGGAACAAAAACATATACTGCACCCACGGACCTGTACTTTGGACAATAACACATACTGCACCTACAGACCTGTACCTCAGACAAAAACATATACTGCACCTACAGACCTGTACCTCGGACAAAAACATATACTGCACCCACAGACCTGTACCTTGGACAAGAACTCACACCCATGAACTTGTACCTTGGACAAAAACACACACCTATATACCTGTACCTCAGACAAAAACACATATTCCACCGGTAAATCTGTACCTGGAACAAAAACATATACTGCACCCACGGACCTGTACTTTGGACAATAACACATACTGCACCTGTAAATCTGTACCTGGAACAAAAACATATACTACACCTACAGACCTGTAGCTGGGACAAAAACATATACTGCACCCACGGACCTGTACCTTGGAAAAAACACATATTGCACCTGTAAATATGCACCTTGGACAAAAACACATACTGCACCTACAGACCTGTACCTTGGACAAAAACATATACTGCACCCACGGACCTGTACCTTGGACAAAAACACATATTGCACCCGTAAATATGTACCTTGGACAAAAACACATACTGCACCTACAGACCTGTACCTTGGACAAAAACATATACTGCACCCACGGACCTGAACCTTGGACAAAAACTCACACACATGAACTTGTACCTTGGACAAAAACACACACCTATATACCTGTACCTCAGACAAAAACACATATTGCACCTGTAAATCTGTACCTGAGACAAAAAACTTATACTGCACCCACGGACCTGTACCTTGGACAAAAACACATATTGCACCTGTAAATCTGTACCTGGAACAAAAACATACACTGCACCCACGGACCTGAACCTTGGAAAAAACATACTGCTCCCATGGACCTGTACCTTGGGACAAAAACATATACTACACCCACGGACCTGTACCTTGGACAAAAACACACACCTATATACCTGTACCTCAGACAAAAACACATACTGCACCTGTAAATCTGTACCTGGAACAAAAACATATACTGCACCCACAGACCTGTACCATGGACAAGAACACATACTACACCTACAGACCTGTACCTGGGACAAAAAGGCATACTGCACCCACGGACCTGTACCTGGGACAAGAACTCACACCCACAAACCTGTACCTTGGACAAAAACTCACACACATGAACTTGTACCTTGGACAAAAACACACACCTATATACCTGTACCTCAGACAAAAACACATATTGCACCTGTAAATCTGTACCTGGAACAAAAACATATACTGCACCCGTAAATCTGTACCTGGGACAAAAACATACTGCACCCACGGACCTGTACTTTGGACAATAACACATACTGCACCTGTAAATCTGTACCTGGAACAAAAACATATACTACACCCACAGACCTGTAGCTGGGACAAAAACACATACTGCACCCATGGACCTGTACCTTGGGACAAAAACACATACTGCACCTACAGACCTGTACCTTGGACAAAAACACACACCTATATAGCTGAACCTCAGACAAAAACACATATTGCACCTGTGAATCTGTACCTGGAACAAAAACATACACTGAACCTACCGACCTGTACCTGGGACAAAACATACTGCACCCATGGACCTGTACCTTGGGACAAAAACACATATTGCACCCGTGAATCTGTACCCGGAACAAACACATACACTGCACCCACAGACCTGTACCTTGGACAAAAACACACACCTATATACCTGTACCTCAGACAAAAAACATATTGCACCCGTGAATCTGTACCTGGAACAAAAACATACACTGCACCCATGGACCTGTACTTTGGACAAAAACACATACTGCACCTACAGACCTGTACCATGGACAAGAACTCACACCCATGAACTTGTACCTTGGACAAAAACACACACCTATATACCTGTACCTCAGACAAAAACACAAACTGCCCCCGTAAATCTGTACCTGGGACAAAAACATATACTGCACCCACAGACCTGTAGGTTGGACAAGAACACATACTACACCCATGACATAAATATGTTGTTTATAGGGCAATTTGATATGGTTTTGATATTGTACATTCAGAGTACTTTTAGGGTGTTTGTCATTTTGATCTATGAAGAAATGCCCTGCATTTCAGTTTTGCTGTGTTAGGATGTGAAAGCTTTGAAGCTCAGTATCTCAAAACTAGAACACAGATAGAACCTTATATAACCTTATAACCTACCCAGGGACTACGGATAAAAAACAGCTCATTAGCTAACTCTGACACATTTATATCGATGTGAAAACTGAAATGTTGATTCATCTGCATTGTCCCTGTCAAATAAATCAATAAATTAAAAATAAATTCCAAGGACACAATATACGTCCACGTTTGCACAATTTAATCCAAATACACACACACACACAAACATTGCATGCAGGGTTGCCAGATGCGCAAAATTTAGACCGGAATGTCTGTGTTTCAAATTGATCGTATGGGTCTGATTTGTGGTTGTTCTGTCTAATTGTAAATCTGGCAACCCACATGCCCATATGCATGCACACCACCAATCGCACTCCGTAAAAAACTCCCCCTCTGCAGGCCAGATTGTGCATCACATTATTTATGACTGTGTCCTCAGTCAATGTCATAACCTTGATCTCTGTGTGCTCATGCCAGCCATGGCAACCCTTCCATATCCATGGCAACCGTTCCGTGACCAGAACAGGCCCTTCCCAGTTTGGATCAGAGTGACTCTATTCCCGGGACCAGCCTGGGGGACATATGGATGTCTGGAATCGGGTCCAAGGGGCTGGGGCGCGCCCGGCCCCCTTTTAAAGCACATCAAAATCGGGCGCTTCGCTCCGCGGTCGCCTCGTTGGGCCGGCACGCCCACCGTCTCGACACCCCGCTCTACCCCAGCTGCACTCCGCGCCCGCCAGCGCCAGATTGTGCAAAACGGCCACAACTCAGCCGAGGCTGTGAGCCGACCGGGCCTGGGTGAAATAGAGCCACGCGGGGCCTCTGCAGCGTAATGAAAGAACAAACACACCGACCCCGACTCCACGCAAGCAGGAGAGCATTTAGAGCGCGCACCTTCTGCTTAGCTAACGAGAGACTGTCACTCAAACGGAGAGAGACAACAGCAACGAGCTTACATCTCACTCAGAGGGGGAGAGAGAGGGGATAGCGCGTAGCCCATATCTTACACAAAGGAATGAGAGAGCGTATAGGAACTGTCCTATATATTTCTGAGAGAGAGAGCGTGTAGCTTCTTCAAAGAGCGAGCGTAGAAACTAGCCTATATACTGTATGACTGAAAGAGATAGCAAGAGGGAGAGAGAGAGAGAGAGAGCAAGAGAGAAGGAAGGAGGGAGGGAGGACAATCTGTAAGAAGCACCGCACCTTTGCGAGAAGTGTTCAGGGGAGAGAGAAACAAATTAACCAACCCACTCCATCTCACTTATCCGAGCTCTCACAAAAGTTTACCACCAGGCACAGGGATCCATCTCCATCTGATCAAGGTGTGCCACACTTTAGGGGCGCGGTGCAGGGCAGGACACGCTCCAAACCCCATAAGACGCCCTCCCAAATGGCCACCGCCCACACTCCTCTGACCACTCTCCTCCTCCTACCACCACCACCACCACCACTACTACTAATAAAGGCCACAAATCAAAATTCCTGCGAGTGAGTTTTCCAGGAATCCCACTCTGTTCCTGGACTCTTCCCGGGATGTTTTGCTGTCGAGAAGAATGAGGGCTGTTCATTCTGCCACTCCTTTACCTCTCCACATCTCTACACGTGTGTGTGTGTGTGTGTGTGTGTTTAAGTATCCATGCCCCCACCCCCCCCTCCCCACTCTCACCCCCCCCGGCACTCCACTGTCTTTCAGAGTTACACTCACTGCAGCCCACTGGGGACGAACATCAAACAGCTCTCTAAAAGTCTGCGGAGAGTGCCCGGGCCCTAACATGGCTGCTCGGCTGCGAGATTCTCTCCCTTACACAACTCCACTCCACTTACCGCCAGTGCTTATTGATTTATTTATGCGCGCTTCCGTGTGCGTTCGCAGCTGCGAGGAGGAGACGTATAAACATCGGCCCGTAAGTTTAGCGATACCATTACGTTTGTTAAAACGAAATACGGAAAAATAAAAATAAATAAAAAAAGAGGGGAAGAGAAAATAAAAGGTGTTTGAATAATGCTGCGCGGTCCCCCCACAGGAGCTGGAAACAGGGCGCGGGAAATACGGGAGAGCTAATGCCGCTTTCTGAAACGTGGCCTTTGAGCGCACCTGGGCTGTTTAAATACGCTACGGGCCCCATTCGTCACCAACGCTCAGGAAAGCCACTGGATTGAACATTCCAACTACCTTTGCACTCGGAGCAGAGAAGAATATTAATCACATATGTACAGTATATGTACATACCGTATGCTGTATACACTGATGAACCAAATCATTATGTCCACCCGCCTGATATGCTCTAACCAGCTGAGGCATGGACTCCACAAGGTGCCCAAGGCGTTAGCAGCAGATCCTTTAACCCTTGTGTTGTCTTAAGGGTCAAATATGACCCGCCACTATGTTTAACAACCCCCCAAATTATCTTTTTTCAACTTGAAATTTGATGACCAAGTTTGTGATGAGTGACAGGTTTTTTCTTGATGCAAAATAGATTTGAAAAATAGAAATCTAACGAAGCTGCTTTATTTTCGGGGATCGGACACGCCGTTCCAGCACATCCCACAGAGGATGTATTTGTACATACCGTATGTATGGCATTTGTAATAAACGTGGAGTGTTTGATTTCATTTATTTCCACATATCACACCGTCAGTGAATTCAGTCAAACAAGTGTTCAACCCTGGAAACCAACTAACACTTGTCACTATCTAATTAATTAGACTGCTGTAGTGCGCTATGAAAAGCCAATTAACCAGGGGAAACACATTTTCATTTTTCTTTGCCGACAGATTTCTTATTTATTTATTTATATACATTTTTAAGGTTTCTGTTTTCACCCTTTTGTATTATTAGCTACAATGTGAGATGATGAACTATTTAGTTAGCCGAAGATAAAATTTGCCAGATGATAATATTTGTTCTGCCAGCTCCAGCCTGTTAGCAAGGGCTGTTTCGGGGGCAGGGACCGACTGAAATGTGTACTCCGCAGCGCAGATCCGCAATTTGGACGCCGCTGACACAACAGAATGAGCACGCTAGTGCGCTACACAAAACCACAGAGCGCATTTAAATCATTCCAAAAAAAAAGAAAATAAAAAATTCAGACAAGCTGCGTCTACAAAACACAGAATGTGCCAGATCACACAGACTTGTAAATCAAGAGCTTTCTGACGAATTCTTTCTGCTTTTATCGGACTTTTTTTGAAATAGAAACTCTCGAAAAGACCGAAGCGCACTTCCAAAGTTTTGTTTGACCTGGCGTGCAGTACTGTGTCCCTGGCAGAGATAGCATTATTATTCTAATGCCACCCCCCCCCTGCCAAAATGACTGCTACACTCACTGCTAATAAAGAGATCTTAATAAAGCTTTGACCTGCATAGTTCACTACATTTACAGAGTAAACACACATATGCATAAACCTGCATAAAAATGTAGACACACACACACACACACACACACACATATACATACACACACAGGGCCTATTCCACCCCCCCAATTTGCCCCCCACAAAGTTTGGGCTCTAGGTCTGGGCCTTGTCGACCTATGCGGGTATCAGGCCCTGCACACACACGCACACGCACACGCACACGCACACGCACACGCACACGCACACGCACACGCACACACACACACACACACACACACAGGGATGAAGTGTTCTCCCTGTACCCATATACTGCATAAACAATGAGCCCATCAACCCCTGACCCATGTCAGTGTCTCACTCCCCCACACTCTTAATGACCCCCCCCCCCACCCCCACCTACCCAACTGCAGCGTCTGTGCAGTCGATGGACAGCCAAGTCTAGACACACACACACCCACGTGAACACGTACACCCACACCCACACACACACACACACATACACACACACATACACACACACACAGACACACACACACATGAACACGTACACCCACACACACACACACCCACGTGAACACGTACACCCACACACACACACACACACACGTGAACACGTACACCCACACACACACACACACACACGTGAACACGTACACCCACACACACACACACACACACATACACACACACACACACTCACACACCCACATGAACACGTACACCCACACACACACTCACACACCCACATGAACACGTACACACACACACACACACACTCCCCCACATGAACACGTACACCCACACACCCATACACACACACACACACACAACCACATGAACACGTACACCCACACACACACACACACACGTAAACACATACATCCACACACACACACACGCACACGCACACACACACACACACACACACACACACACACACACACAAGGGAGGAGGTGTACTCCGCTGTACCCGCATACGGCGCTCAGGCGACAGAGTGGAGCCCGCAGCTCACACACACAGCGTGGCACAGCCAGCAAAGGAGCGGGACAGAGCGAGTGAAAAAGAGAGAACGGGGGAAGAAAAGGAGAAATAAAGGAGTGCGGACCCCCCAGCGGAGGCTGGATTAGCCCCCGGGTGCCCTGTCTGCGCCTGGCGTGTGCCGCGTGGCAGATCTCCCGTCCCTCACCGCCGTGCGGATGCGACCGCCACGCTGGCACCGGCCCGCCCCGGGCCCCCGGGGATAAGCCCCTCCGAGACGCCTCGGGAGAGGAAGCGGGAGACAGAAGAGGGACGCGTCCTGCCCCCCCGCGTCGCCGCGCCGTCCTGTTTAACTGCCCGGGGGGTTGTGTTGGCAGCGATAGGGTTCCCGGGACCAGGACTGCACACAGCCCGGAGCCTGGAGGCTGGAGGCTGGAGGCTGGAGCCTGGGGTTCCAGGATAAAGAGCATAATCCTACACGGGCCCTATCACCTCTGTTACTGCTCATGGTGCATTCACACACACACTCTCTCTCACACACACACACTCTCTCTCACACACACACACTCTCACATACACACACACACACACACACACGCACACACACACGCACACACGCACACATGTGCACACACACACACATACATACACACACACTCTCACATACACACACACACACACACACACTCACATATGCACACACACACACACACACACACTCTCACATACACACACACTCTCTCACACACACACTCTCACATACTCACATATGCACACACACACACATACTCTCACATACACACACACGCACACAGACACACACACACACACACACTCACACACACACTCTCACATACACACACACACAGACATACACACTCACACACTCACACAAACAAACACTCTCATGCTCTCACAGACACACACACACACTCACATGCACGCACACACACACATACACCCACAAACTCCCACACACACACGCGCACTTACACACATGTGCATAAACACACTCATACATTCTCATACTCTCACATACACACACACGCACACACACACACACACACACTCTCACATACTCTCACAGACACACACACACACACACACAGACACACATAACCATACCGCATTGAAAGAGTTCATTAATAACTGAAACATCTAACAGTTCAGCTAATGAGAGTGGGGGAACGGTTGGCATGGAAACACGGCAGTGCGCACTGAACCCCTCAACCTGCCCCCCCCACCACCCCCCCCCGCTCCTCCACCCCCCCCCCCTCCCACCCCCCATGAGTTCACATGCCTCAGACAGGCATTACACTGGTGTACACAGCAGCCGACGTAATCATGCAGTCATTACCCGTCTGACATAAGAAAAATAGAGACATATGCCTATCACCTTTAAAGCAATCGGCAAGGAGGACACAAACTGTGTGCGGGAATGGGAGCACAGGAAAGAATCGATTCCTTAATGTGACACTGATAACAAGGCTCATATCAATGGCGCAGTCGCTAGTTAGCACCTGTTGCGCTAAAAGAACCAACGTGACTGCTAGCTGTCCTGAGAATGTAGCCACGGCAACCCAAGGGGGGCCATTTCGATTTTGGATCCCGCCCCACAGGACCAGATCACCAGAGATTCCTTTATTCTGAAGCCAGTGCACAGACATCAAGCAGGTTCCCCGCCCAAACTGGAGGGTCCTGCCTGCTAATTTGGTCTATGATAGCATAATCGTTTATCTGATAGGATAAATAAACTCTGTAAAACTCTGAACACTTCCAAAGCCAGAACATGGACTTCCATGTTTTCCGGCTTTAGCTTATCCAGCTAACTGCAGTATTCCTGCATTGGGATACAACCCCCCCTAGTCTGCTTCGGGAAAATGAGGTGATTTCTCTCTTTTTTCCTTCTCTTTCCTGTGCAGAACTTTATTCTGTTGCTCATGCAAATTCCATAAATTTAGAGACGTTTTGTTTTGTACTCATTTCAGATCTGTAAACAAATAGCGGTGGCTAAGTGCATTGCAATTATATCACACAGTTTTTTATGGAGAGAGAGGGAGGGAGGGAGAAAGAGTAAAGCTTGGTCACACCGTGGTGACGCCGTGGTTGGGCGTCCCCTCGTTCCAGCGGTTATCAAAGCAAGGCACCATCAGCAGGAGCCTGCAGAACTTCATTCTTCATTCTAATTCCCTACAGTCAGGGAAGTTGCAGTCGTTTTGTACACGTTTCATTTTGCACTCGTTTCAGATGTAAATGAATAGCGGTGGCTAAGTGGCTGTTATTTTTTTGTTTACCATTGCGAGTGCATCACACGGTTTATATGAAGAGAGAGGGAGAGAGAAAACGGATAGAGAGGGGGAGAGGGACTGAGAGAGAGACGGATAGAGAGAGAGGGAGAGGGGGGCAGTTAAAGCTGGGAGACGCCGCGCGTTCGGCGTGGCCGGGCGTCCTCGCGTTCCAGCGGTTATCGGCGTTCGGCACCATCTGCAGGAGCCCCACCGTGGGGCGTGGGGCCCCCGCAACAACAATCTATCAGGAGAAAGGAGCGATAATGAGAAGAGAGAGCTGGAGAGGAGAGGTGGAATGAGACTGAGGGCGGTGATTCATTCCCGTTGGCGGGCGGCGGCTGATGGATGGCGACGACGCCGCCTGTGTGGTAATGCGCAGCTGCCGTCGGACCGCCGGGCCCAACGGAGCGCGCGGCGACGCCCGGCAACGCGCCGCCGGGGAGGGGGGGGGGTCAAACGAACGCGCCTGGCGAGCGCCCGGAATAAAACCGCACAGCCCCGTCCGTTTTTCCTCCTCGCGCTCCGCATTTTTACACCCGTATCGGAATTTCCCGCGGTCCCGTCACCGCCGAACTGTCACCGCGTCGCACAGCTCTGCTAGCTGTCTGACTGTCATCGCATCGCGATGCCTGTTTTTCACTGGTGAAAAAGATACACAATACACAATACTGTATATAACTATCTATCAATCTCTCTCCCCTTCATTATTTTATTCCATTCCATGTTTTTCATTCATTTTATAACAATAATAATTTGTTATTTCGCTTATTTCCAAAGTGACTGACAGTACATGTGATTAGACTAAGCAGGGGACAATCTCACCTGGAGCAATGTGGGGTTAAGGGCCTTTCTCAGGGGCCCCAACAGCTGTGTGGATCATATCGTGGCTACACCGGGGCTTGAGCCACCAATCTTCCGGGTCCCAGTCATGTACCTTAGCCGCTACGCTACAGGCCGCTCCTAGCATTTCCCTGCCCATCCTCTATCTCTCCCTTAAGCCCGCTATTCGGGGAGGAGTTAGGACTCGGGGAAAGCGGCTAGGCCGACCTGGCGGGATTAGCCCACAGCGCTCCGGTAATCCTGCGATAGAAAGGAAGAGTGTGTTCACATCGGAGCGGAGCACTCTTCCTGAGCGGAGCACGCTGATAGCGTGCCTCTTTCTCGTCTCTAACAGGGGCGCTCTCTGAAACGTCAGCATTAATAGTGATGCTATTTATCTGTTTTACCAAGCACAACTTCCAGGGCATTAGGACATACAGACCAGGGGCTGTTCCTCATAAAGTATTCATGGAGAGGATGAGTTCTGAGCACGGCGAGTCTGAGGGAAACTGGCGTTCGGTTAATATTAAAGCAGCGGCTGCTCGGGGTAGCGTTCAGATTGAAATTTAAGTTCTGGAGAAAGGAGAGTTTACTGGGCTTATTCAACAGGAAAGCAGACGAGGTCGACTGATTCACACAGCTGTACACTCCAGTACAGGCCGCAGGAAGGGACATCACAGACTCTCTTACACACACACACGTACACACACACACAAGCGTACGGCACAGTCGACGGGTGACCATTGACCCAGTTGGATAAATTCACCCAGTAAAACCCGGAACACTTCTAAAACTGGAACATGGACTGAAGTAAAAACTGCTTTTCTGGGTTTTACTTGGTGAACTTATCCAGCTCAGTAATCTTGCATTGTGATACACCGCCCCTGGTCTGCTTTGGGAAAATTAAATGACGTCTCTACTCTTTTTCTATCTCTTTCTTGTGTTAACTTTATTCTGTAGCTAATGCTAAGTCCGTGAAGTTGTTCTGTTGGAAATGACATCACAGACTGACACACACACACACACAGGCGGCACAGTCGGAGGGCAGTTACCGACGGACCACTGACCCAGCGGCGTGGTGAAGGCTGGTTAGCCGCGCAGAGAGCTGTCACTCAGACTCGGTCGCCGTCGGCAACAGCGAGCAGTCAGGGGCAAGCAGAAAATCCCATGCCAGTCAGAAATGAAACCGCAGCGGTTGAACCGTCTCCAGAGTTCTCCGCCTACAACCACTGCCATGTTGCGTTCTGCGTGCGGGCAGGCCTTACTTAATGCGTTTCAGAGACGGGCAGAATGTGTCCCATCCACCGACCCTCCACTGCGGCGACTGGGGGTGATACACCCTGCACTCTCACAGATAAAGGTACCAAAAGTGCAGAAAATATACCGTTGCTGGTTGCTGGGGCAGTAGCCTACAGGTGCGCTGTAGGCAGGTACACTTCAGTGGTAGGGAAAGGCAAGCATTACTGGGCTGAATGGCCTGTTCTTGTCATTATGTTATGTAATTGTACCCTGAGCCAGCAATATAGTATAATTAATTTGTACCTTTTTTTTGCTTAGAAGAAGTACTCATTCGTACCCAAAGAGAACATTGCTGTACTTTCAGGGTACATTTGACAAATTTGATCCTTGAAGAACAAAAATGTACTGTACCACTGTCACTTCATTTCTGAGAGTGTGTACTGCACAGGGAAGCACAGAACTGTGTTTCAGACTATGCTCCTGCCTCAGACTGTGCTCTGCTTCTGCTGCCGAGGCGAGCAGGTCACAGCCGAAAATCTAAATTAGGGGGACGATTCCGGCAGTCCTGCATGCAGTTATTCTAACCTAGTGCTCTGTCAGCTGGTCTCATCTCGAGCTGACGCAGCGCTTTTTCCGTTTAAACTGTCCTGGGGGACTGTCCTTCGGGGGAGAGGGGGTACAGGGGTGTGCAGCGGACATCCTTGTGTCCAGAGGTGACCCTGTCCTAAAAAGAAAAAATCTTGCTGTGCAACTGGCAGGACAACACATTTAGAGTACTGAATTTACATACAGGTATGTGCGTGTGCGTATGCGTGTGTGTGTGTGTGTGTCTGTGAGTGGGCATGTCTATGTATGTGTGCATGTATGTGTGTGCGTGCGTGCATGTCTATATGTGTGTGTATGTGTGCGCGCGTGTGTGTGTGCATGTCTATGTGTGTGCATGTATGTGTGTGTGCGTGCATGTCTATGTGTGTGAATGTGTGTGTGTGTGCATGTCTATATGTGTGTATGCATGTATGCGTGTGTGCATGTGTATGTATGTCTATATGCATGTGAGTGTTTGCATGTATGTGTGTGTGTGTGCATGTCTATATGTGAGTGTGTATGCTTGTATATATGTGTGTGTATGTGTGTCTGTATGTCTATATGCATGTGTGTGGCTGTGCGCATGTGTGTGCATGTATACTCTATATGTGTGTGTGTTTGTGTGCGTGTCTATATATGTGTGTATGTATGTGTGTGTGTGCGTGCGTGGGTTTTTTGTGTGTGAGTGTGTGTGTGCATGTCTATATATGTGTGTGTGTGTATGAGTGTGTGTCTGTGTGTGTGTGAGTGCGTGTGTGCATGTCTATATGTGTGTGTATATGAGTGTTTGTGTGTATGTGTGTGAGTGAGTGTGTCTTTGTGTGTGTGTGTGTCGGTGTGTGTGTGTGTGTGTGTGTGAGTGTGTCTTTGTGTGTGTGAGTGTGTGTGTGTGTGTGTGTGAGTGTGTCTTTGTGTGTGAGTGTGTCTTTGTGTGTGTGTGTGTGTGTGTGTGAGTGTGTCTTTGTGTGTGTGTGTGTGTGAGTGTGTCTTTGTGTGTGAGTGTGTGTGTGTGTGTGTGAGTGTGTGTGTGTGTGTGTGTGAGTGTGTCTTTGTGTGTGTGTGTGAGTGTGTCTTTGTGTGTGTGTGTGTGTGTGAGTGTGTGTGTGTGTGTGTGTGTGTGTGTGAGTGTGTCTTTGTGTGTGTGTGTGTGTGTGAGTGTGTGTGTGTGTGTGTGTGTGTGTGAGTGTGTGTGTGTGTGTGTGTGAGTGTGTCTTTGTGTGTGTGTGAGTGTGTCTTTGTGTGTGTGTGTGTGTGTGTGTGAGTGTGTCTTTGTGTGTGTGTGTGTGTGAGTGTGTCTTTGTGTGTGAGTGTGTGTGTGTGTGTGTGAGTGTGTCTTTGTGTGTGTGTGTGAGTGTGTCTTTGTGTGTGTGTGTGTGTGTGAGTGTGTGTGTGTGTGTGTGTGTGTGTGTGAGTGTGTCTTTGTGTGTGTGTGTGTGTGTGAGTGTGTGTGTGTGTGTGTGTGTGTGTGTGTGTGTGTGTGTGTGTGTGTGTGTGTGTGTGAGTGTGTGCTATGCTTCCCCAGATCGGGGACTCAAGGCTGCAGCTCTATCCAGCTCCCACAATAGACACAGACGTTTGTGAATAAGAAAAGCGGTTAGGGCACTAATGACTGTTCCTTTGTCTGGGCTGGAGCTGCCCTTCTCAAACACCTGTAAGGTGATTCAGCTCTGCTGCTGGCCCCGCTCCAGCCCCCGCTCTGCAGCACCTCCTCCCCGACTCCCATCTGCCTCTGTACCCAGATCCTCACACCGCAGCCTGTGTGCTGGCAACTCAGCGCGGGAGAGAACAGGCCCTGCACCGCGCTGTGTGTGTGTGTGTGTGTGTGTGTGTGTGTGTGTGTGTGTGTGAGAGAGAGAGAGATGGGTGTGTGTGCGTGTGTGTGTGAATGAGATGGATATGTGTGTGTGTGTGTGTGTGTGTGTGTGTGTGTGAGAGAGAGAGATGGGTGTGTGTGCGTGTGTGTGTGAATGAGATGGATGTGTGTGTGTGTGTGTGAGAGAGAGAGAGAGATGGGTGTGTGTGTGCGTGTGTGTGAGAGAGAGATGGGTGTGTGTGTGTGTGCGTGTGTGTGAGTGAGATGGACGTGTGTGTGAGAGAGAGATGTGTGTGTGTGTGTGTGTGTGTGTGTGAGAGAGAGAGAGAGCTGGGTGTGTGTGTCTGTGTGTGAGAGAGAGAGAGAGCTGGGTGTGTGTGTGTGTGTGTGTGTGTGAGAGAGAGAAGGGTGAGTGTGTGTGTGTGAGAGAGAGAGAGATGGGTGTGTGTGCAAGGCTGTCTTGCGCTGACAAGGCACATAGATACATGTATAGCTACACACTGTTTACAAACACATACTTGAGAATGAGCATGAACACACACACACATACACACACTCACACTCATCACCCACGTACACACACACCACAAATTTGTGTAAAATGCATTTCCTCTCCAGCACAAATTGCCTTGCATCTTATGTATGATGTTAACCTTTTATGTTCTTCTTCTAAGCTTTGTGCAAATAAATCAAACCACATGCACTCTCTCTCACACAAACACACACACTCTCTCTCTCACACTCTCTCTCTTAAACACACACACACACCCCCCCCACACACACTCACCCTCACACACTCACCCTCCCACACACACACACACACACACACACACTCTCTCTCTCACACAAACACACACACTCTCTCTCTCACACACACACACACACCCCACACATACACACACACACTCACCCTCACACACTCACCCTCCCACACACACACACACACACACACACACACACACACACACACACTCACAGCTGTTGGGCGGGTAGGGAACAGGTGTTGTGAGGACCGGGCGCTGGGGGCTGCCTCTGCTCAGTGCTGATGGATGATGATGCCACGCTGCCCCCCCCCGCTTTACTCCTGGCCATTTGTCACCTCCACCATCGCTCCGCTCCTCCTCCAGAGGAGCAGGGCTCCACTCCATCATCATCTCCCAAACAAGGTCACACCGCGCTCCGCAATACTTATTCACCTGACTCCTTCACGGCCCTCTCCGCTCCCGTGCGCCGGCTCCTCTCTCCCAGCCATTACAACAACAAAAAAGCGCACGCTCTCAGCCCGGTCCTCATCCGGGCCTTTCTCCCCCCCTCAGAAAACGGCGACCCATCCGTCTAATACAACCTTAAAGCACGAATTGCTGTTTTAAATGTCCCGAGGATTGTGTTTTAAACGGCGATGGCGTCAGCCGTTTATCGCGAATTATCGTATTTACGAATTCTTAATAAAGATAGCGTGTGAGATTATTAGTGTTATGGCGTGTGCCTTTGTCAGCCACTGAACTGAGCTTGTGAATAAGCTTGATATTTTAAAACAACGAAACTCATTCAAGCACTAATCAAGGAAAGAAATAACCTTTACCCTTACAACTGTGGAGTATCAGGTCCCTAAGAGCCGCTAAATCAAATTAGCCAGGTTATATTACAATCAGAGGACGTCACCTACTGTTGTACGAACATAAACACAGAGCAAGGCCAGCGCTCTCGGTATACGGAGGGAGAATATACCACTTGCCCACTGCGAGTAGCAGAGATGAATCATGATCTTGAGCACAGACTCGGGTCAACTCGACAAGCACAAGTAAACAAGGAGACCAGCTGTGCTCAGACTCCTGCCAACGACAGACTGAGACAGAGCTCCGCTCGCCCTATCTCCAGGCCCAACCCCACCCTGCAGCAGACACAAAGGCAGATAGGAGGGCGCGGGAGAGAGAGATACATGCAGATCACACGTGTAGGAGCCAGGTGGAGATGAATGGAGAGAGCAGGTCGGAGAAGTGCAGCCAGGAAGTGATGGAGAAGCAGACAGTCGCTGTCTGACTGGACTACCCCCAAGGAGATTAATGCTCACATCCATCTGCGCAGGACGATCAGTCCACATCCAGCCAGCCATACATCATGACCATATGTACACATATGTAGAGCAGGAATACACACACACACACACACACACACAAACACGGTCTGCCCACACACACACACACACATGCAGTCTGCCCACACACACACGCACACACACACACATGCAGTCTGCCCACACACACACACACAAACACGGTCTGCCCACACACACACACACACAGTCTGCCCACACACACACACACAGTCTGCACACACACACACACATACACACAAATACACACACATACTCACCCACTCATGCACACGCATACATACATACATACACACACACACACACACACACACACACACACACACACACACACACACTAAACAGTAAGGAACAAGCACGATCCCTTAGCGTAGGATAACATGTGCATTTCTGAAATGATGTAGATTGAGTAAGGAGTGGGGAGCACTCTGTCACTGAGACGAAGCCACAGTCAGAAACAGTTTGAATCTAATAAAGTCGGAGAGAGGCTCATTCTTTCTGCTTCCTGTGCCCACACCGCATTGATTTTGCACTGTAGGGCACAGACTCCTGCACTCCTGCAGGCTGGGAAGACAAAGCAATTTGTGCACTTTTGACAGCAAAACAGAGTGCATAGTGTAGTTTAGCCAACATTAGATATGTTCAAACTTCACCTGCCTTCTTCAGAAGTTAAACAACCATAGATACGTCCAATAGAATAGATTACAATATACTGGAACAATGTTGACTTTAAATACGGTTTAATATATGGATTTGTAATACAGCAAAGGAATATATGCAACACCTAAAGGTATTATGGGCCAGTTTTACAGACAGTTTCCATTAAAAAATGAGGGCTAGACTTAATCTGTGTCTGTGAAACTGGCCCTATGTTTGGTCATATATTTAATTTCAATATATTTTCACAAAGAAACATGCACACACATGCACACACACGTATGTACACACCCACACACACACACACATATATACACACATATATATATATACATATATACAAACATACACATGTACAGTACTTACAAACAGACAGACAGACAGATGGACGGACAGACACACACACACACACATGTACATGTATACACAGACACATACACACACACAGATACTGTATATATACATACATGCAAACAGACATACAGACAGAAAAATGGACAGACAGACAGACAGACAGACAAACACACACACTCACACACACACACACACACACACACACACACCCTTGAGTGGGCCGATCCCCACAGGCCTGTTATCGCGACACACTGGTGTGCTTTTACATCAGCATTAACGCCTCACGCGAGAGGCAGAGGAGGGTAAGAGGATGAGGAAGAGGCCACGCAGGGAGGACAGGAACAATCCATCACCGGAGGTACATATCCCAGCAGGCAGTGCTCCACACCGCTCCTAAACTGGGAGCCCTGACCCCCGGCAGCCAGCCACGGCACCTCTTAGGAGATCAACAGCTCCCCAACCTGCCACGCTCCCCCAGAGTCCAGTAGAGCAACACAACACACACACAGCCCACCGTAAACCACTTCACCCCGTTCCCCTAACCCTAACGAAACACACAGCCCACCGTAAAAGCACTTCACCCTGTTCCCCTAACCCTAACAAAACACACAGCCCACCGTAAACCACTTCACCCTGTTCCCCTAACCCTAACAAAACACACAGCCCACCGTAAACCACTTCACCCTGTTCCCCTAACCCTAACAAAACACACAGCCCACCGTAAACCACTTCACCCTGTTCCCCTAACCCTAACAAAACACACAGCCCACCGTAAACCACTTCACCCTGTTCCCCTAACCCTAACAAAACACACAGCCCACCGTAAACCACTTCACCCTGTTCCCCTAACCCTAACAAAACACACAGGCCACCGTAAACCACTTCACCCCGTTCCCCTAACCCTAACAAAACACACAGCCCACCGTAAACCACTTCACCCCGTTCCCCTAACCCTAACAAAACACACAGCCCACCGTAAACCACTTCACCCTGTTCCCCTAACCCTAACAAAACACACAGGCCACCGTAAACCACTTCACCCCGTTCCCCTAACCCTAATGAAACACACAGCCCACCGTAAACCACTTCACCCTGTTCCCCTAACCCTAACGAAACACACAGCCCACCGTAAACCACTTCACCCTGTTCCCCTAACCCTAACAAAACACACAGCCCACCGTAAACCACTTCACCCTGTTCCCCTAACCCTAACAAAACACACAGCCCACCGTAAACCACTTCACCCTGTTCCCCTAACCCTAACAAAACACACAGCCCACCGTAAAGCACTTCACCCTGTTCCCCTAACCCTAACAAAACACACAGCCCACCGTAAAGCACTTCACCCTGTTCCCCTAACCCTAACAAAACACACAGCCCACCGTAAAGCACTTCACCCTGTTCCCCTAACCCTAACAAAACACACAGCCCACCGTAAACCACTTCACCCTGTTCCCCTAACCCTAACAAAACACACAGCCCACCGTAAACCACTTCACCCTGTTCCCCTAACCCTAACAAAACACACAGCCCACTGTAAACCACTTCACCCTGTTCCTCTAACCCTAACAAAACACACAGGCCACCGTAAAGCACTTCACCCTGTTCCCCTAACCCTAACAAAACACAGCCCACCGTAAACCACTTCGCCCTGTTCCCCTAACCCTAACAAAACACACAGCCCACCGTAAACCACTTCACCCTGTCTGAGCCTACCGTACAACAGGGCTGCCCAACCCTGTTCCTCCAAACCTAACAAAGCTCACCTCGTTCAACAGCTAAAGTCGGACTGCCAAACCCTGTTCCTGGAGTATCACCCTTACAGGTTTTCACTCCAAACCTAACAAAACACGCCTCATTCAACATCTAGAGTAGGGCTGCCCAACCATGTTCTTGGAGTCGACTGTCTTGTAGGTTTTCGTCCAGCTCGAAGAAAACGCACGACATTCAACAGCAAGAGCAGGGCTGCCCAACCCTGTTCCTCTACATGAAGAGTCTATTGTATTGGGGCAGTAATTAGAATTATCTAATTACAGTGGGTTACCTCTGAAAGCGAACTCCTATGTCCTACATATAGTATGTTGCATAACATATATTACAATATCAGACTAATTTAAATGATAAATTAATATTAAAGATAATACTCATTAATTCAATTCAAATTAGCTGATCGGTTAATTAAACAGGAACTGGGGGAATCAACCAGCTCCAAATTAGATTTAAGATTTATTATATTTATTATACACAGATGAGAGATGGCAATAGAGTACAATTAAAAATCATAATCGCTTAATAAAACACCCATTTCTTGGGCGCCTTTAAAGCTAAACTTTCCTTGTACCACCTACGCCTGTTTGTCTTGTGTCAGCTTGTAAACAAATTGAACAAGATCACTTAAATTTGAGCACATGCTAATTCATGACTTTATTTTATTGTTATTGCAGAATGCAAATATATTTATATATTAACTCCCACACACACACATACATATGCATATGTGCACACACACACACACACACACACACACACACACAAACACACACACACACACACACACACACACAAACAAACACACACACACACACACACACACACACAAACACACACACACACACACACACACACGCATAACCCCAAATGAATACAATTGTACACAGATCCAGAACTGAAAAAGGGTAGCAAAATGTTTATTCTCTTGGGTGAGAAGGCAACCTACAGTAGCGAGATACAAATATGATAAAAATACTTCTTGGCTCTGCTATTTTACATGAAAGGCAACCAAGCATGCTTCCACTTAGCAAATCTGGGCACTGGGCCAGCATGTGGCCCCATCTGTGATTGGCTGACATTCTGCTGGACCCGGTCAACTAGCCTTGGTAACCCCAGATCTACTGTAGACTCACATCTAAGGCCGAAGATTTGCATCTAAAGCGGTTGAGTGGAACACCTTACAGAGTCAAACACCAGGATACCTTACAGAGTCAAACACTGGGATACCTTACAGAGTCAGACACCAGGATACCTTACAGAGTCAAACACTGGGATACCTTACAGAGTCAAACACCAGGATACCTTACAGAGTCAAACACTGGGATACCTTACAGAGTCAAACACCAGGATACCTTACAGAGTCAGACACCAGGATACCTTACAGAGTCAAACACTGGGATACCTTACAGAGTCAAACACCAGGATATCTTACAGAGTCAAACACCGGGGTACCTTACAGAGTCAAACACCAGGATACCTTATAGAGTCAAACACCGGGATACCTTACAGAGTCAAACACCAGAATACCTTATAGAGTCAAACACCAGAATACCTTATAGAGTCAAACACCAGGATACCTTATGGAGTCAAACACCAGAATACCTTACAGAGTCAAACACCAGAATACCTTATAGAGTCAAACACCAGAATACCTTATAGAGTCAAACACCAGAATACCTCATATAATCAAACACCAGGATACCTTAGAGTCAAACCTCAGAATACCTTATAGAATCAAACATCAGGATACCTCTGCACCACATCTTGTCTTTTCATGGAACGCTCTCTCTGAGCCAAGAGGCCAGGTTTTCCAAGTAATTATCCTGGGTGAGGAGAGTTCCTCCATCAGAAAGAGCGAATGAGAGCACCGTCACACAGCGAAAGGGGTCGCTAAGTAATTTACTTCACCATCAGACTCCAAATTCAAAGTGATGGTTGATTACTGCCTTGTTTTTAGGGGAAAACTCAATACAGTGTCTGTCTTTGTGGTAAGAGGAAAACAAGGATTAACTGCTTCAGTTCTGAATCCATCAGTCATTAAAAAAAACACTTCCCTCAGCACATAGTCTTATTTATTCATTATTAATAAATATAATTAATGAGCTACCTTTTATCACTTGCCTGGGTGAACTACATACTTATATTTTACAAGATGAAAGTTGATGTTTATAACTTTATACTGACTTCTGATAGGTGGTGAACAATAGACAAGAGAACAGGGAGAATGGCAGCAGGTGGAGAATGAGTGTCTCAGTCAACCTAAGACAAACTGTCAACTTGAGACACCGCCCCATATTAACCCTTTAGAAGAGCAGATTTTTTGGAATGTTTTCTTTCCCAAAAGTTCTAGAACCCCACTGCTTTCAGTCACCAGCAGTGATTGTGACATCAGCAATAGAATGTTCAGTCTAATTAAACACTCTAATTAAAAATGTTCCTGCTCTCATCCCATTTATTTGCACCTCCAGAAGCTTCCATTCTTTCTAAACCTCCAATGGCATATTTGTGATCTTTCACCTTAAACGTCAAAAAACGAACCAACCGGCGCTCTCGGATGGCGTCCGCGCACAGCCCCGCTCCGCGGCCCACGGTCCGACCCAGAACACGTCTGCGACCCGTCCGTAATGCACCGCGGCGCCCCCCGCAGGCAGGGCCGAACAACGGATATTCCGGCACACTGGACGCTTGCCCTCTGCCTGCTGCTGCTGCGCACAAACGCGCATTCATCCGCTGGAAGGATTACGGAGCCGGGCTGGCGGCCGGCGGAGAGGACGCCGGGGCGTACGGGAACGGAGCGGTTTGGACAATGCCCGTGTCAGCGCTCTCTGGCACTGACGGAGAATGCGCCGCTGATAGGACGCCAGATTCAAAAGCGGCTCAAAAATAAATAGCCCAGCCAACACTTGAGATATTCACCCCTGCGTATCTGCTTAAAGCCCCAGAGAGCGGTAAAGAGCCTCATCTGGGGGGCCGCTGCAGAACGCCTGATCCTGATGAGTGTGTCTGAGAGAAAGCAATTCCATCTGTCCTCTTCAGCCGACACACTGCATTATACACACACGTTTATACACACACACACACTGCTCTGATCTGCACACACATTTATACACACACATACACACACACTGCTCTGATCTGCACACACATTTATACACACACACACACTGCTCTGATCTGCACTCACTGATTTATACACACACACACACACTGCCCAACACACACATACACACACACTGCTCTGATCTGCACACACATTTATACATACACACACACTGCTCTGATCTGCACACACATTTATACACACACACTGCCCTGATCTGCACACACATTTATACACACACACTGCCCTGATCTGCACACACATTTATACACACACACACACACACACACACACTGCTCTGATACGCACACACATTTATACACACACACACACACACACACTGCTCTGATACGCACACACATTTATACATACACACTGCTCTGATCTGCACACAGATTTATACACACACACACACACACACTGCTCTGATCTGCACACACTGATTTATACACACACACACACACACACTGCCCAACACACATACACACACACTGCTCTGATCTGCACACACTGAATTATACGCACACATACACACACACACCGCCCAACAGACACATACATCCACACACACACTGCTCTGATCTGCACACACTGATTTATACACATACACTGCTCTGATCTGCACACACTGATTTATACACATACACTGCTCTGATCTGCACACACTGATTCATACACGCACACACACACACACATACATACTGATTTATACACACACACACACACACACTCTGTCGTGATCTGCACACACTGATTTATACACACACACACACACACGCACGCACACATACACACACATACATACACACACACTGCGCAACACACACAGCAGGAATACACTGTGGGATGAACCGATCTCACACTGACCTTGTGTGAGACAGACAGACAAAAAAAAGCGAAAACAACTAAATACATCATGAGCCTCCATTGGCACGGAGATCAAATGCTTTCACGGAGACCAAGGACACACGCTGTCCTCGCAGAACAAGTCATCAGATGAAGAATAGGGGGATAAAAACAACACAGGGAAATATTTGATGTGTGCTGCACCACACACACACAGGCGCGCACACACACACACACACACACACACACCCACACACATGCAGTGCATTAAGAAGAAGGTGGACAGCGGCAAAAAACCTACCTGTCCGTGTATTACGGAGCTACGTACGCTATTCAAAGTAAGCACCTTTGTGAAGATTGGTATGACCTTTGTGAGTGTTGTCATGACTACCAGTGAGGTGGCCCCTCCCTCAGAATCTTCTGGAGCCTGAACACCTGATACACACCCACAAGCCCACACAGGTCAGATATCGATTGATTGATAGATAAACATTATCATCAATACTAACACTGCAGACCTGTCGCAGGAGATAGCCAGGGGGTTGATGGGATACTGAACTTCGCCATCAAAGGGCGGCTTCCTCTTATTGGACGGTTTGTGCAGCTCTTTCTCCAGCACACAGACTGGGAGACCTGCGAAATCTGCGGCTAATTTAAGCCATCACAGCTAAAGCTAAACATGTGAAGTGCGTAAAGCGACTATTTTCACTTCACAGCTAATGCCCTTCATTACAGCCTCACACCGTTTAGAACATCCTGGCGCGTGGTTGGAGGGACCGACAAACAACGCCAACAAACATCTGGAAAATACTTCCATGAGGTTTAGCACCTTTATTTTTGTCAATATATCTACACCTGAGTTTCATATTCACATCATACTCACATGCGCATCTGGGTTCAAAAGCCGTCAGAGAGTGAGCACTTTATTAGGTATTTATTAGACTTACTCCACCTAAACCGCCCCTGTTTGTACAAGGTAGGACACCTCTGCGCTTAGATAACTTGTAAATAAAACGAGATAATTACATCATTTACATCTCAGAAATAAAGGTACGAATAAGGTACACATGCTCGTCGCTGGAGTGGTACCCTATAAGCACATAAAATTGTACCCCGAGCCAGCAATATACAGTATAAGAAAAATGTACCTCCGCTGTCACTTTTGTGAGAATTGCTCAAATTAAAGAAATGAACAAACCGTCCCAAATGAACCTGACGCGGCGTCACCGAAACCTGACCGATGGAGTTTCGGCAGAAGGCAGGCGGTCACTCCGGTGCAGTTCAACGCAGGTTTTTAAAATGAATATTTCACAGCATTTCCCTACGGATGTCCCGGAGCGGTTTATTGGATCCGGGGGCGGGGTTTAGGGGTGCTGCGGTCACACCGTAAGTGAAGAGATGAAAAGCAGAGACCCATATTTATGATGTGCATAAGAACCTGTGATTATTCCAGCAATCGGCCTGTCTGATGTGGGAGAATGGCTCGTCAGAAACCGTGTCTCATGTTTATAAACGCAATAATACCCGTGTCCAGTAGGTGGGGCTAGTGCCTGGTCCACTGCAGAGAGAGGTTGCAGCCCAGCCTTGTGTCGATGCGTAACAAGAGAGGGACAGAGATATGAAACGACCAGGAGGCTGTGAGTGACAACTGAACGATACTGGAGACACTGCAGCCACGCAAAACCGCCAGGAAAGGAAGGAGCAAAACAAAAAACAAAATGAATAAAACAAATCAAGAAAACAGTTCTACCAATATTCTAATCTACAACACTTCATGCTACATGTACTTTGTAGGCTGTGCTATGTTGCAGCCATTTGTAAATCTTTTGGTAGCATTTGTCCCAGAATTATAAGGAGTCGGGCCTATATCTCCATGGCGGTGGGCCGTGTCACTTCCTGTAACACCTGGCAGCTACTTCCTGTAACAGTCTGGTATATCTGCTAGGCCTCAAACAGATCCCTGACACACCGCTTAGTTCTGATCTCCCTGCTCCTTGGGAGAGGAAACAGACACAGACACAGACATTCACTGACACCCTGTATGTCAGTGCTCCCGTATACACACCACGGGCACTTTACGTTTCCGTACGTGCAGGTTTGTTATGTGTGATCAAGTACTTGTTCGTGTGAGCCTTCTGACTGTGCGTCTACGAGTGCCACTGCACACACACACGGTGCTGTGTGCACGTGTGTGTGTGCGTTGCTGTGTGCACGTGTGTGTGTGCGTTGCTGTGTGCACGTGTGTGTGTGCGTTGCTGTGCGCACGTGTGTGTGTGCGTTGCTGCACGTGTGTGTGTGCGTGCGTTGCTGTGTGCACGTGTGTGTGCGCGTTGCTGTGTGCACGTGTGTGTGAGCGTTGCTGTGCGCACGTGTGTGTGCGCGTTGCTGTGTGCACGTGTGTGTGTGCGTTGCTGTGTGCATGTGTGTGTGTGTGTGTGTGTGTGTTGCTGTGCGCACGTGTGTGTGTGCGTTGCTGTGCGCACGCGCGTGCGTCTGAGAGCAGCTCACGGGTGTGTCCGCACTAATTCACATTCATAAGAGGCACTTCCGCGTGGCCCGGCCGCCGCCAGCCAACACACGCCACGGAGAAAACACACAGAAGAGAAACATTACATTTGCACCCGCGACCCCGCAAATTATAAACCGTCACCTATTTAAAACAATAATAGAATCCGCCGTGTTCTTTAATTCCACTCCGCTCTAATTAGATCCCGGCGCGGGCCTCTCAGAGACTGGGCTAATGCGTTCTCCAGCGTTCTCCACTCAAACCTGCTTTAATGCAAACAGGATGCGCAGGTGACTGTAATTGGATCGCGCTGCAGCGGGGATGCCGGGTGCTGCAGGGCCGCCATGTTGCGCGCCCGTTTACCGCGCGCCTTCACCCCCGTCGCAACGCCCCTTTGCCACGCCCCGGCGGCGCGGAGACGCTAAACGCGCTAACCCGCGCACCTCAGGAACGCACCCGCGGTGTGGTAAAAACACCACACAGAGACAATTGCCACCTTACATTGTTGTATTATAAAAAAAAGAAAGGCAAACCTGTGCTATTAGGAATATTTAACCTGGTGATACCCAGTAGAAAAACATTTATTTTGACATCATCCATCATACTACATAATAAGTCTTAGATGACAAAAACATGTTGCAGTGAAAGTATTGTCAAAAAAATAATTAATTGTATTTTTATTGAACTCCCATTGACGTGTTTCAGCATAGTAGAATGAACACCATAGACTCGTGTCATTTTTAAATAACAGATTATTTTAACACATTTTATTGTCAAAGCGGCAACATCCCTGTATCCTACAGCAGGAGGACCGTTATCCATCCTTTGGACGCCACAGTGGCAAGAAATCAGGTGATTTAAATTTGAGCCAATCAGCGGCCACTCAGAAGTGAACTTCTGAAGTAAATATCTGTTGGTAAACAGAAGCGCCATGACAGCTCTCGTACTTGAAAATGATCTACTTTACAGTCAAAAGCAAATGTTATTATTTATTATGAAGAGGCGAGATAGAAACAGTGCGTATCCATGTTTATTCTGTGGCCTAATGGGCACTTTAAATGTAAAAGAGATTGCACCGCAGGGTCTTGCAGCCCTCCCTCGCTCTCCGCCCGAGCTCCCGCCATTCCGCCAGCCTTCTCAATCAGACCAGCCCCTCGGTGTCTGTCAGTGTGTTTGCTGCAGGCTCGGCTTGAAGTAAATTGCTTCTCTCAGGTCTAATTTTAAGAGCTTTATAAAGGTAGACGTATCACCCCCCTCCCCTCGCCCCCCCCCCCCTCCCCTCGCCCCCCCCCCCCCCCGATCTCTGATCTCTGCTGGGCCCTGTTGGTAAAGACCAGCACTCTGGGAAGGACACACACACCTGTCTGACCTGGGCCCTGACACCTGGTACTGCTCTCTGGAAGACCGGGCTTAATCTCTGGGCAAATGGCCACACTCTCAACAGCATGTCTCTCTCTTCTCTTGTTTACACCCCCCCCCTCTCCTTCTCTCTTTCCTGCTGTTCCCCTCTCTACTTGCCTCCACTGATCCCCACACCTCGTCTGTGTGCCTCTCCCCTCCTCCTGTCCTCCCTCTTTGTCTCTTTTCTTCCCTTCATCGTGTGCTGTTGCTCCCTGCACATTCTGCTCTCCCCTCCTGACAAAGCAGCAGTCTAACATGCCTTCAGGGCTGAAGGCGGTGTGATCTGTCAGAGGTCCAGGTGAAAACATTCAGTGATGATGTGCATGTGTGTGTGATGTGTGTGTGCGTGTGTGTGCGCATGTGTGTGCGCGTGTGTGCGCGTGCACACGTGTGTGTACTGAGGGAACACTGAGGACCTTTCTCTGTACAGTTGATACTGTATGACAGGGATTTATCGGGACATTGTTGTGAGGGTGACAGCTGAGGCCCTTTCCTTTAGTTTTATCCATTCTGATGACGGTGTATTGGCAGTAGCAGCAGAGAGGGAGAGAGTGAGGGAGAGAGGGGGAGAGAGAGGGAGGGAGGGAGGGAGGGAGGGAGAGAGAGAGGGGGAGAGGGAGGGAGGGAGAGAGAGAGAGAGGGAGGGAGGGAGAGAGGGGGAGAGAGAGGGAGGGAGACAGGGAGGGAGGGAGGGAGCGAGGGGGAGAGGGAGGGAGGGAGAGAGGGAGAGAGAGAGGGAGGGAGAGAGGGAGAGAGAGAGGGAGGGAGAGAGGGAGAGAGAGAGAGAGGGGGAGAGAGAGGAGGGAGAGAGGGAGAGGGAGAGCGAGAGAGAGAGAGACTACAGAGGGATAAAATGCAAGGTGTGTATGTATGTGTAAAAAATACTAATGCCCCCCCCCCAGAGGTAAACAATATTAAACAATTGTGAATTCGGACCAGAAGTAGTCAAGGCCATTCATAAGGAACAGAGAGTGCTCATTACAGTTGGGATGGTGGTGTAGCATAACGCTAATAGGTTATACGTTCAATTATCAGACGCGGCATGTTGCGGTCCTGAGCGAGGTGTCTAACCTGTACGTTGTCCCTGAATATTCACCGGTGTAAATGGACTGTACCTCAATAGTGTCAGCTCTTTAATTCACTCCAGATAAGCTTGCTAATACGTACCCCGATAGTAACAATTTAGCACTGAAGCACACACGCTTTACGGGCCACAATTTTTCCCATCTGCGTACATACTGCTCGTGGGAGAGCAGACCCATAGGTAAACACAGAGCTTCACATGATTTTAATGCAGGCCACTGTTTGGACGTTTATTTCAGCACTGGTGGAGTAATCGCTGCTGTTCGATCTACAGGACGAAGCAAATGGAGCGATAATTGGAGTATGTTTGCGCTAATAAAAAGACAAGTTAAACAACTTTTTTTTTTTTGGTAATTCGAGGCTCTTGAAGCAAATTAGTAGCACGGAATTCTTTTTAGCCAATTTGTTAAGACGATTTAGCCGCTCAGTTGACTAATTGTTAAAGTACCTTCGTTCCTCCGGAAATTAAACAACTTATAAAGTTGCATCAATTAGTACCGCCGGCCTGCGTTGGTACGAAGGCCAGAAACTAATGAGAATGATTACAAGAGTGACCTTTACTTTCATCGGATTTCACCGAACGCAAACAGTGCTTTTTTTTCCCGTCTTAGAAGCGGCTCATAATAAATGCACATTTATAGACGCAAAAACGGTCCTATGATCTGCTTTGGAATCACAGCTCATCCAGTGTGGCAGATCGTGGTAGGGTCTGAGTGAACGGAGAGTGTGGGGCGGGTTGGGTTGGGGTGGGGTGCTCTCCCTGCTCCACGCCCCCACCACCTCCCCTCCCCGCCCCCCAATCGCCTCCTCAACCCCCCCACCCCCCACCACCCCCCTCCCCAAACTTGTGACATGCTCTCTGGGCTCGAGCAAATGCGCGCACTGCTGCCAAACCGCTGATAAATCAATGTCAATATCCACCCTGTGCCCTTCCACTCCAGGGGGGGGTGGGGGCGCGTTGCTGACAAGATCTTGGCAGCGCAGGGAGATGCTGGCTGTCATAGAGAGGACCCTCGAAATGGATCACACCTCGTAAGAGAAACCAGACTCAACCCAACTCCTGCTCTCTCCCTCTCTCTCTCTCTGTGTCTCCCTCTTTTCCCCTCTCCCTCTTTCTCTGTCTCCCTCTTTTCCTCTCTCTCTCTCACTCGGTGCTTCTTTTGTTCCTGGGGAGGCGGACGGCGCCCCTGTCAGGTGTGAACGGCCTCGGCGAGAGGCCGGGGGAACGGTAGTGGCGGACGGGTGCTGCGGCCAGGGCCCCGGGGAGACGGGGACAGATTCACCCCAGCTCTCTCCATTAACACTCTGGTTTTCACCGGGGAGACGCCGACAGATTCACCAGAGCTCTCTCCATTAACACTCTCGTTTTCATTAAGAACGCTTTCCATTACGAGCTCGTGATCAGGAGAAACGTCACAGTCTCCTCTCTGTTGGGAAAAACATCAGTTTTTCTTAATAAAGGTAAATTATGGGGACCATGCAGCTACGTATATTGTTATGTATTACAAGTTGGCCAGCTAGTCTACCTCACGTCCTCACCGGCCATGAGGCACCTACCCAGTGTATTTACATGATGTCACTCAGGTGGATGTGCAGGTTTAAATGCTGAAGGAGGCACCACCATATTTACACACACACACACACACACAGACACACACACGTGCGCACAGACATGCATGACTACACGCGCACACACACATGACTACACACACACACAAATATACACAACTGTACACACACAAACCCGCAGACATACATGACTACACACGCGCACACACACACACACACACACAGGGACATAGACATGAAACATAAGCCACTAACTGTATGTAAGTCATAAATCTTCAAAGAAAATAATTGAAAGATTAAATACTACTCTGATCCACACTAGCCTGGATAACTACTTATATATGACTAATTATTATTCTGTCACAATAAAGTGCGTATTATTCCCTGCATGATTACTGGTCTATATGATGTGTACAATGTTGCTACTGCTCTGGACTCCAAAGCAGATTAGTGTTGCTAATCCTCAATCATGCAACTCCTCCAAATAATGCATCCAAACAATGCCACGGGTCATACCCCAAGTTCTGGAGCCGTTTTAATGTACACACCCAAAATATTACTGCAGCATTACACACGCCTGTCCAATCTGCATGCACACAGTCCTAAATGTTAAAGCAAGTGCTCTGTTCACCACGCCGGCACGTGCAAATTATCACATTTTACACTTAGTCTCGACATGGCTGAGGACGAAGACATTTATCCAAATCATGACTTAATTAAGCATATTGATCATCGATGGACGTACACCTTTCAAACAACCCCTCCAGCAGCAAGGAGTGGATGCAGGCTGCATCTCTAAGCATGACTCAAATTCAACAACACAAGTGGAATGAGCTCTTCAGCCAAATCATACATTTCAGAGCCATTTTAGTGCCAAGGCAAGCACCCCTGGCTCATTGTTTTGGCATTATCTGACCTGCTGGCTACAGTCTTCACCTAGATGTTTGAAGGGAAGAGACTCACAGTTTTGCATAAATGGTTTACATTTGAGTGATTGTTCAAAGATTCAGAGGGACATTTCAGCAATCTGTCTACTAGTCAACCGATGTGACATTTGCAAAACATTCCTTGACGGAAGTGATTTCTGCTAACTGAACATATTGCTATCTTACATTATATTAAATAAATGAAGCAATAATGTAAAAGTACAATGAATTATGCAGTAGTAGTTGTCGAATTATATAATTTCCCTGTCTGAGAAAAAATTAAAAATAAACAAAGAATACAAGGCTATATTTTTTCTATGATGCCTTATTGGGGTCGAAAACAAACCAAAACAAGCTCTATTTACCACAAATCTGAGCAAAAAAAAATCAGTTGGGATATTAATCGCAAGAAAATTATAATTAATTTGACAGGCATTGTTCTTTCGCGTAGTATGCTGTAAAGCCATCTGTTGATGAACAATCAAGCTAATGATCACAACCACTTTCAATTGTTCCACAATTAACATTTAGACGATTGTACGATTTCATTTCCAGTACAAATGAAACGGATCCGCTCAACGCGGGTCGCTGATTACCGTTATGATATTCGCTGACATGGAGCGTGGCTGACAGATAAAACTACTAAACCTAATTAAAATTTGCAACAACCAAGGGAATATCAGCGCGCAGACAATATATATCATTGTATAAGTGAGCAAAAACGAGGGATCGCAAATCTCTTTGTATTTTCACCATGTTGTCAGAGTCATTATCATTACTGCCAGTCAAGATCTATTTGAAACCTGCCTCCGCGCACACCCAGCGGGCGCACTCGTACGCACCTCTGATCAGACACGTATATACCGCCATACATCGCACAGATGGGCTGTGCAAAGCCTCCTCCTGTTCCTCCCGAAAGCCTATGCTTCGGGTGCGCCTTAATTGCGCATCACAGCTGATTACCAAACAAGATCGTTAACGTGGCTCCACACACAAACACACCCGGCACGCACACAGGAGCGCACAAACACACACACACACACACACACACACACACACACACACACACACACACACACACACACACGCTTGCGCCGTTCCCTCTTGCGATCGTAAAACACCTGCAGCCGCTCCTCTCTTGCCCGCGGCACGCTCGGAGCTTCACTCCCCGCCGAGTTTACAGCCGCCGCGGCACGGACGAGCGGTTGGGGAGTGGGGGTCGCTTTGGGGTTTGGGCTGGGATA
>NC_083766.1:23226571-23320593 GCF_963514075.1 Conger conger | reverse complement strand
AACCACAGCCTTGTATTGGACTTGGCTTATATGGAGAATTAAGCTCATAAAAAAACAACTATTTTATTAGCCAAGAGGTTGTGCTCATTATCCTGTTCCTGGCTCAGAAACGCAGGCTACGAGCTGTTTGGCTAAGCTGTTAGCATTACGGACGCCCTGGTGCGCATCCCTGTGGAGCGGAAGGCCAGGTGTGGGTAGAACCACGTCCCGCTGTGCCGGGGGACTGCCGGGACCTCAGCTGCCTGTCTGCTGCCACCCAGCCCTGGGGACGGCGGGGGACACATGGGGCATGATGTCACGCCTCTGCTCCACCTGGACTCCGTTCTGCTCCAAGTGAGAGAGACCCTGCGCTAAATTAAACACTGGACCCTGTGCTATATTAAACACTGAGCCCTGTGCTAAATTAAACACTGGACCTTGTGCTATATTAAACACTGGACCCTGTGCTATATTCTACACTAGACCCTATGCTATATTAAACACTGGACCCTGTGCTATATTAAACACTGGATCCTGTGTTAGATTTAACACTGGAACCTGTGCTATATTAAACACTGAGCCCTGTGCTATATTAAACACTGGACCTTGTGCTATATTAAACACTGGACCCTGTGTTAGATTTAACACTGGAACCTGTGCTATATTAAACACTGAGCCCTGTGCTATATTAAACACTGGACCCTGTGCTATATTAAACACTGGATCCTGTGTTAGATTTAACACTGGAACCTGTGCTATATTAAACACTGAGCCCTGTGCTATATTAAACACTGGACCCTGTGCTAAATTAAACACTGGACCCTGTGTTAGATTTAACACTGGAACCTGTGCTATATTTAACACTGGACCATGTGCTATATTTAACACTAGAGCCTGTGCTATATTAAACACTGGACCATGTGCTATATTCAACACTGGACCCTGTGTTTTATTAAACACTGGACCCTATGCTGTATTAAACACTGGACCTTTTGCTATATTAAAAACTGGTGCTATATTTCACACTGGACACTGTACTGTATTTAACACTGGATACTGTATTTCATTTAACTCTGGGCCCTATGCTATATTTCACACTGGACCCTGTGCTATATTAAACACTGGTGATATATTTAACAGTGGACCCCATGCTCTCTTTAAAACTGGACCCTGCACTATATTTAACACTGGACACTATATTACATTTAACATTGGTCCCTGTGCTATATTAAACACTGGACCATATGCTATATTCTACACTAGACCCTGTGCTATATTTAACACTGGACCTTGTGCTATATTAAACACTGGAACCTGTGCTATATTAAACACTGGACCTTGTGCTATATTAAACACTGGAACCTGTGCTATATTAAACACTGTACCATATGCTATATTCTACACTAGACCCTGTGCTATATTAAACACTGGACCTTGTGCTATATTAAACACTGGAACCTGTGCTATATTAAACACTGGACCTTGTGCTATATTCTACACTAGACCCTGTGCTATATTAAACACTGGTGCTATATTTAACAGTGGACCCCATGCTCTCTTTAACACTGGATCCTGTGCCCTATTTAAAACTGGACCCTGCACTATATTTAACACTGATCACTATACTACATTTAACATTGGTCCCTGTGCTATATTTAACACTGGGAACTGTGCTCTATTTAACACTGGACCCGGTCCATATCTATGAGCTCAGTGTGAAGTTTGACACTTCTGCGGTAGAGAACAGTGTCTACTGTAGACCCTCAGGGATCAGTTCCTCTTCCATTCTCCTTCACGACTGCACAAACACGGAGCATCTGTCACCCTACAGTTTACTGGGAGAGATCTTACTCCATTCAAATCACTGTAATCGTAGGGAAACCATTTTAGCCGCCTGTTCCCACATCGTATTCCATTTGAGCGTCCTGTAGATGTACTCAGAGTGAGTCTGTCCTCTAGATGTTCTCTGAGAGTGAGACCACCCTATAGATGTTCTCAGTCTGTCCTGTAGATGTTCTCAGAGCGTGAGTCCATTCTGTAGATGTTCTCAGAGAGTGAGTTTGTTCTGTAGATGTTCTCTAGTGAGTCCGTCCTGTAGATGTTCTCTAATGAGTCCGTCCTGTAGATGTTCTCTAGTGAGTCCGTCCTGTAGATGCTCTCAGAGTGTGAGTTTGTTCTGTAGATGTTCTCTAGTGAGTCCGTCCTGTAGATGTTCTCTAGTGAGTCCGTCCTGTAGATGTTCTCTAGTGAGTCCGTCCTGTAGATGTTCTCTAGTGAGTCCGTCCTGTAGATGTTCTCAGAGCGTGAGTCCGTCCTGTAGATGTTCTCAGAGCGTGAGTCCGTCCTGTAGATGTTCTGAGAGCGTGAGTCTGTCCTGTAGATGTTCTCAGAGCGTGAGTCTGTCCTGTAGATGTTCTCAGAGCGTGAGTCTGTCCGGTAGATGTTCTCAGAGCGTGAGTCTGTCCTGTAGATGTTCTCAGAGCGTGAGTCTGTCCGGTAGAAGGCCCAGCCTTTTCTGTCAGAGTCGGAGCCCCGACCCAGCCCCTCCCTCCCCAGCTTCCGGTCCAATCACCCGCCTGCTCAGTAATTAAGCCTTTAATTCGTGCTCCCCGTATAGGACGCATTCAGATGTGCATTGTTCACCTGATTCCGCCTTTGATTGGCCGGCTGTAATTACCTATCCCGCCGCACCGCGAGGCACCAAACCCGCCGCGAGAAAGGAGCAAGCGAGGGAACAAAGCGGGGAAATAAGGGACGGACGAAGAAAATGAGACGGAGACAAAAGAGGAGGCAGAACAGAGCACCGACAGGAGGCAGAAAGAGGGAAAAAAGAAAGGGAAAGATTAGAACACAGACCGGGGGAATGAAAATTGCTTTCTGTTTTTTGCGTGTTTGCCGATGCAAATGTATCTGAATGGAAATGTTGATTCTGCTTTCAGCAAGTTGTTGGAGGAAGGGGGGAGGGTGGGGGTGGGGTTGGGGTTGAGGGTGGGGTGGTGGTGGGAGGGGGTGCCCATGGATTGAGCACGGTCATTTGTCTTCCCACGAAAGCTTAAGCAAAGATTGGTTAACCTTAACCGCAGATCGCGGCAGGGCCCCCGAGACCTCAGCGAGGAAAAGAGAATAGAAACAGACAAAGGCAGATTTGTCATCTGCACAATAACACCCCAGAAATAGACGAGAGGTATATAAATGGCACCCCGAGTGGATTTTCACATCAGCTTTTTAGGGTCCCCAAGCCCACGGTATTTATGGCCGACTGCTGCGGGGGAGAGAAGAGGGCGAAAAACGAGGGAGAGGGAAGAGGGGGAACGCGGGAAACGGGAAACCGAGGCCCCCCGCCCGACCGCCCTCCGCCGCCCCGCCGACACCGGCGCCCCGGGCGCAATGCGGCCACTTCACAGCGCTAAATAGGTTAAGTGAATATCGGTGACCGCGTGTATAAATATCCAAAGACAAAGACCGCCATGAAATATTCATGAGCGCTGTCCCCCCCGCGTCTCAGACACCTCTTTTGTGCGCAGGCTAGCCGCCGTCCGGCTGACACCCCTCCGCCGAGGAGAGAGGAGATGTTGCTGCAATGCCATCAGAGCGCTGCCGTGGTTAGACCGCGCAGGGCCTCTTAATTTATCTACAGACAGGGCCGCTGCACCTAGGGCCGGCGTCACAGACACAGATAAAGCCCTGTCCTAGACTAAACTTCCACTTTAATCTCCATACAAAACTCTATTTAGTCCAGGACCAAACTTAATCTGGGACTGTGAAATCGGCCCCTCGATTTCAAATCTGACCGGACTGAGTTCACCCGGCTGGTCTTTACAGGACCTACTGTTGCTTTCGACCATGTGCCATTTTACATGCCCCCGTGTAAGTACCTGAGCTTTAAACACCACTACCATTCAGGTGTTGAAAACAACGCAGCCCTTTCGCCAGTACGCAGTGGTTCAATTGAAGCGAGCCTAGTTGGTGTTTAAAGCTCAGGTCTATACCCCCGGATCACAGAACTGCATTACAACTGGAACAGCTAATCCTTATTTCACAGATTCGGATTTCGCCGGATTCAGTTTGAATGTAGATCTGTGGTCTGGGGGGTTTAAACCTGAGGATTAAACTTCAGCTAAGCGCACTTCAATTGACCCATTCGGTCTGTCAATCAGGGTAAATACAGATGTTTTGCGATTACCTGCACACACACACACAAAAAAAACATCATCATCATAAAACAATAATAAAACTACTGTACAGTACAATAGGTGATTTACCATATTATAAAATGAGCTGTGTAGTGTAAGCAGTTATGTCTGTGATAATAAACAAATGAATGAGGGATTTTATTTACATTTAATGGGTGATAAAACTCGTACAGCAAATCCGTCTTGTGTGCAAAATGAATAAATGAATACATTTAAGAAACATATCCCAGAGCTGGGCCTGGGTGGATTATATACACTGATACAGTACGGCAGGTTTATCTTGTCACAAGGCTTTTAGCAGAAAATAACCGCTTTTCCTAGGTATATTAAGAGATGTTGTTCATGTCTAAATTTGGTAAGAACCACAGGTTGTTTATAACCAATTAGTTTCTGCTGAGGCAGAGATAGAGACATGTTTGTTATTTCTCAGTAACCAAGGGAAGGTGGAGATAACCAGTGATTGGATAAAATTCATGACGCGCAGTGTTGATTGGCTGCTTTTATGAAAGGCCTCAGTCGTCCTTTACCATTTGCATTCCTGAATCTCGTTGCCTCATTAGCCATCGGAGCAAAGAGCGAAGATTCAGCCTCAACAGGTAAAAACCTTGTTCTGAGAGATTTTTTAAAAAAATTTTTAAAAAAAATCTCATTTGTACGGTTCACCAGGGGTCCACTCCTGTAATAAAGACATTTTTTGAAACATAAAGAAACGTTAAAAAGGTGACCTGTTGCCACTTTCACTCTCCACTGTGTTCTCTCCGAGTCAGTAACAGCCAATCGACTAATCGCCACGCTGAATGTGCGTCTTGGCGGCTGTTAGCTTTCACTGCTCTTCCCCAACTATGATCTCATTGGCTTCAGGGGGTTGGGGGTTTGGGGCGGGGGTGGTGGCAGCCAATCGAATGTGTGCCAGGAGAGTCTGCCTGGCGCCAATTACACCGGTGACAAATTCGGGCCTGCGAACGAGCGCTAATATACATCCAGAGATGATCTGCCCCGCTCCCCCCCCCCCTCCCAAGTCTCTCATTTCACAGGCCTCCAATTAAGCACAAAAAAACCCCCGCCAACACAACACACTCCCTCCCGTCTTCTAACTACACACTACCCACGGGCAAAAAAAGGCTCCGCTGTGTATACATTCGCTGCCGTCTTGATACGTTTCCATGAGTCAACCGTTTGTTTGCGCTTGCATGTCCAACATCCTCCTAATGAGCCACAGGCAGGAAACTGTTAAATGCGAACACACACACGCGTGTGTGTGTGTGTGTGTGTGTGTGTGTGTGTGTGTGTGTGTGTGTGTGTGTGTGTGTGTGTGCGTCTCAGCCCTGGTAGCTAACGGACAAGTGCGGTGGAGGTACTCCGCCGGGCTAGGCCGTGTTATTCGGGTCACGCCGAGACGGGGGGAGCTCTTTGAGAGAGAAACGCAGAGACGAGTTCAGTGGGAAAGTGTGCGGTACGCGTTTAACACCGCACTCAACCACTCACCTCATTATCCTCCTCCGGCTGAGCGGGGGCAGAGAACGGAAGTCTGTTTGTGAGAAACGGCTAAATTGTCGACCTGCGAATGGCCTCTTCCAACGCAGCGCCTGACCGGAAATGGCGCTGAGCGTAAGGCGACCGTGTTTCAGAGAGGAACAGTCCGGCGTTCCTCATGTTTCAGAGGGGAACGGGTCGTGTTCCCCGTGTTTCAGAGGGGAACGGACCGGCGTTCCCCGTGTTTCAGAGGGGAACGGGTTGTGTTCCCCGTGTTTCAGAGAGGAACAGGCCGGCGTTCCCAGTGTTTCAGAGAGGAACGGACCGGCGTTCCCCGTGTTTCAGAGAGGAACGGACCGGCGTTCCCCGTGTTTCAGAGAGGAACGGGTTGTGTTCCCCGTGTTTCAGAGAGGAACGGGCCGGCGTTCCCCGTGTTTCAGAGAGGAACGGGCCGGCGTTCCCCGTGTTTCAGAGAGGAACGGAACGGCGTACCCCGTGTTTCAGAGAGGAACGGGTTGTGTTCCCCGTGTTTCAGAGAGGAACGGACCGGCGTTCCTCATGTTTCAGAGAGGAACGGACCTGTGTCCCCCGTGTTTCAGAGAGGAACGGACCAGCGTTCCCCGTGTTTCAGAGAGGAACAGACCAGCGTTCCCCGTGTTTCAGAGAGGAACAGACCAGCGTTCCCCGTGTTTCAGAGAGGAACGGACCGGCGTTCCCCGTGTTTCAGAGAGGAACAGACCAGCGTTCCCTGTGTTTCAGAGAGGAACGGGCCTCTCCGCGCCGCCCGCCCCCCCCCCCCCCGCCCTCGGGCCCTTCGCCTGCGATGACCTCATCAGGATCGGGCCACGGCTGTTACCTTCAACCGCCTTTCTTCCATTTTCTCTCTCTCTCCCTTTCTCTCCGTTCACGGCCAAAAGGAGGTGGCAGTAGAGATCACAGGGACTCATCTGTTCTTTTCTTTCTCAGCTCCCTCTCTCCCCGCACTCGTTCATCTGTTCTCCCCCCCCCCCCCCCCTTGCCGCACTAGTTGCCGTGCGTGCCGTAGCTTCTGGCTCCTTTGTCACATTGCGCGTCTCACTGCCCAAAAAACCCCCCGTACCCCAAGAGTGATTAATCTTCTAACACTAATTAGATATTTCCTAATTAGCATCTGATGTGTGAAGAGGAGAAGAGAAACATTTACATTCGGACGTGGATGGCTGCGGCAGTTAGTGCTTGCTGATCCCAACTGCTGTGGGGAGAGAGAGAGAGAGGAAGAGAGAGAGAGAGAAAGAAAGAGAGAGAGAGCGAGAGAGAGAAAGAGAGAGAAAGAGAGAAAGGGAGAGAGGGAGGGAGAGAGGGTTGAGGGAGAGAATGACAGCCATAGCAAAAGCCATAGAGAGAGGGAAAGAGATAAACAGAGATGGATGGAGGGAGGGAGAAAGGTGGAGAGAAATGGAAAGATGGAGAGAGAAGGGGTGGGGAGAGAGAGAGCGATTGGACAGAGAATGACAGTCGTAGCAAAAGCCACAGAAAGAGACAGTAAGAGTAAGAGTTTTGAGTTATAAATGTCATCTTCAGGAAGGATGAACTGCAAACGCCATGTTTTTTTAGGGAGAGAAAGCAGTTTCACATAACAAACGCGACCCGTGTACACCAACCAAAATAAGAGGATGCGTGTACATGGCTAACTCAGTAATCCTGATTTGTGGAACAGGCCCTAGGTCATCTTGATCCCCTATATCAGGCCTGCCCAAGCCTGTTCCTGGAGATCTACCATCCTGTCGGTTTACATTTCAGCACACCCTGGGTTGGGCAGACCTGCCCTAGTTGTTGAATGAGGTGTGCTTTGTCAGAGTTGGAGTGAAAACCTACAGGACGGTAGATCTCCAGGAACAGTGATGGTAAATGTAATCCAGAACATATGCAAACCCCAAAGTAGCCTCAATAAAAACCACAAAGTAAAAAAAAAAAAAAATGACTTTACAAAAAACATATCTACAGTACGTCCAAGAAACAGTGCACCACTAAACATTTTCAATCTAAGTCAAGACATCGTTGTAATTCATAACACTGGAAATCAATATTGCACAGATATCAAACTGACAAAAAAATTAAAGATGGATGGTAAAATTCAACAGCAGATGTCTTTTCATTGCCTTTCATCGTGTGGGGAAACAGTTAAAAATAAGTTCCTGGTGGAACAAAATCACGGCGTCGTTCCAGCTCCGTGTCCCTCTGTGCGCCGTGAAAGGTTGACGGCGTGATTACGCGAACAGGTGTGTTTCAAATAATTACTACCGTGCAAATATCAGCGAACTATCGGCTAATGTTCTCTTAATCCAGTGTGCGAATGACAATACATCATTAAAGTACAATGGATAGTGCGCATCCAGCACAAAAGCCCTTGATTCGAACGCAAGGCAGGTGGATCTAGGTTTCGTCGCTGAAATGGCACATTACCGGGGGAGTTTTCACTCCTGTAAAAGACACAATGGCTTGACACCGGCTTGCGTGAACTGGAGATTAGCCGTTGTTTGAATCAAACAGTGTGATTATTCATCGCGTATGAATAATGAATACGTCCAGCCTCCTATTCAGTCACAAATCACAGCCATGTTGTCGTCATTTGTTCCATTAAAATGGATTCATATATTATTAATCTAAGAACGAGGCACTTTTACAAGCCCCCACCCCCTTATAATATGCTTAAACATACACTCAGTGATAACTTTATTAGACGGACTGTATGCCAGTTTGTTAATGCAAATCTCTAATCAGCCGATTGTGCCAAGTGCAGATTTTATTATTCATTATTATTATGCATATGTGATGTCATGAAGAAGAGAAACTATTGGCCGAAATTTTAGTTCTCACTAAAACCAGAAAATGAACGGCTGTCAAACGGTGAATGGATGCCAAATTTATGCAAACGATCTATATAACCTACATACAATCACAAACTACAAGACGTGTATGATATTCTGCATAAAGACACTCGGTGACCACTTTATCAGGTAGACATGTATACCAGCTTGATAATGCAATCATGTGGCAGCAACTAAATGCATAAAAGCATGCAGACATGACCATGAGGCTCAACTGTTTTTCAGACCAAGTGCACAGAACGGGGAAGAAATGTGATTTAAGTGACTTTGACCATGGAATGATCATTGGTGCCAGGCAGTATCTCAGAAACTGCTGACCCCTGGGATGTCCACGCACAACAGTCTCTAGAGTTTGCAGAGAATGGTGCGAAAAACAAAAAACACAGCAGTTCTGCGGGAATTGTTAATGAGAGAGGTCAGAGGAGAAGGGCCAGACTGGTCGAAGCTGACAGGAAGGCGACACGCAAATACCCACGCATTACAACAGTGGTATGCAGAAGAGAATTTCTGAACACACAACACCCATAACTCTAAGTGGATAAGCTACAGCAGCAGAAGACTTAATAAGTCTACAAAATAAATATTATAAATACATAATAAGGTGCTCACTGAGTGTACATATTCATAGAATCACACATAGGCCTATATTTAAAACAAAATATGTCCAAATAGTTCTTCAAGGACATAGGAAGGCGGGCAGCTGTAATACCTGTCACCTTCGAAACCCCGGAGATCATCTAACCATCGGCAAACTGTGAACCAGGCGATTAATAATGATGGATGTGGGGTGTTCAGAATTCGGCAAGGCACAGTCTCCCCGTCCGTCCTTGTAAAGTGTTTCGCCGGAGTCTTTTTAGCCCCCTTTTGTGCGACTGTGGTCATATCGTACCCGTGAGCACAGCACAGGAGGAAAAGAACACGACTCTCCGCGCTGAACTCCCAACTTCTTTCACCGCGGTGTTTTTTGGTTTTCATTTTTCATCGCCCGCAGAACGCAGGACGCGTTCAAAAAAGTCAGAATTTCCCACGACAATGGCATTCTTTTCATCATAACAAACATTAAAAAATAATAACAACAGTAATAAACGAGGGATTCCGTGTCCCAGTTCTGTTTTACAGACTCGGGCTCTCTCTCTCTCTCCTGCGGATTATAACTTCAAAGTGGCAGATTTAAGTTTGATAATGAAAGAGCGGCTTTTGAAGAAGCTAGGGGCCGGCGAGTTGTTGTCAAGACGTACGGAAAGGCGAGGCTGTTTATTGCTTGGGGGCTTTGAATGGCAAACAGTCGTCCATCTGCAGTGGGCTCAGCCGTCTCTGGAGGCGCGCAGCACTTCACACGACGTTCGGCTCTGAGCTTTAATTTCTCTGTTCGGCCCAGTCCGCACACAGGCCACTCGCACAGAAACAACATATCACACGCAAAACACCATGAAAAGGGAGCTAGAGAAGGCCAATTTACGGGTGCAGAATATACTCTGGTTCCTTGAAAGTGTGTATGTAAATAATAATAAATAAAAAATATTGTGAATCATTAAAAATAAAAAAATTCCTCGGATATTGTTGACACGTTAGTACTCTCAGCCACCGAACCCCAGAGTATCCTCGGGAGACCGGCCCGGAGAAAAAGGTTAAGTAGGCCTCCTTTATCTGTTTGAAATAAGTGTCTTGGATGACAAAAACATTGCACACCGGTGAGTATATTTTCTAAAATATTATTACTTTTATTTCCATGAAATGTCCGTTTTAGTGCTTTCATCTTTCAGCTTTCAGCACAGTATAATATATGGCTCTTGGGATTAAGAGTAGACTCATGTCCTCCACAGGGGACATAATCTAGTTGTCGGGTATTAAATGTGGGTGGCATCATTATGATTAATTTGATCGTCATGTAATGTAATGTAATGTAATGTAATGATCGTCATTCAGGGATGTTCAGTGATTTTCTGTGTCGCTCCCTCCTCTCTATCGTGCTTTTCTAAAACTGTATCGCTTCGCTCTGTTTTTATAAAAGAAGATTTGTTTTTGAATCCCCTGCTTTATTCAGACAGATCGAGAGCAGAGACAGAGATGTACCCACAGCTGGGGATTGAACCCTAGCCCGCGCGGGGGAACTCGCGTGTGGCTCAAGAGGGTTCCGCGGCCTCAAAGACGAGTTCCTGTTTCACCCTTTAGTTTTTTGGTAACACTTTACAATAAGGTTCCATTAATGAACTAATGTAGTTATTAACTAACTACTACTGAGAAGTTAATATGTACAGCTGTGTTAAAGTATGTGTACATCGTTAATTCACGCTAACAGCTGCATTAGTTATTGCCAATTCAAATTGGAATGAAAAAGTCAGTTCATGCATTTGTTTTGCGGATAACTAATTATTCATCCTATGGTTTGCTAATGTATGAACATGTAACACATACGTTAGTTAGTTGTTAACAAAACCAGTCAAAAAAAGTAAAAATTCTAAGATTACATATTTCATAGAAACACGAAGATACATTTCACATAAGGGGGTTACAAAGAACAATAGGACAAGAAGAAACATAGCCTAGTTGCCAGACAACTGTTGGACAGTTCATACAGTATAGTGGATGTCAAGCTTCCAGTGCATGGTCCTACTAAAAAAATAGAGAAATACAATTTCACAATTGCAAATAAAAGGCTGTAATCATTTTCCTTGACTAATTATGAGCTCGACTGGAGCCAGACCCCGCTCACCCCGTGGGTTCCCTATGGGTTTCCTCTGGGTTCCCCAGGAACAAGACCACCCTGTCATAAGGTGAGAAAGTAATGCGCACTTTCATTTCAGGCACGAAACAAACGCACACAGCCGTGGATTCATTAGCAAATACTTAACAGCAGTTTGAGACCCGGGGAGAAAGAAGGAACTGCGGCGTTAAATAGATAATCAGCCTCCTGCGTGATTGAAGGGAGGATTGCATTGATTCTGTCAGCTCCGGGCACCAGGGAACGGCGATCGTTACCACGGCGCGGGGAACAGCCGCTGGTTTGTACGTGCTAACGGGGGGCGAGAGAGACTAGGGAACGCGGAGCCTCTCTCTCTCTTCACGTCGCCGTTTCCCGGATCCACCGGGTGGTGCCGCTGCTCTGACGGATCCAAGGTAAACCCTTCACAGGAGCCAAAGAATGCAAAAGACAGCAACACACTTTTGGAGCAGCTGGGAGCTCCAGCCCTGGGTCGCACACAACGAAGGACAGCCAGGGATACCGCTAGAACAAACTCTGACCCGGATTTAATCAATAAACTCCCTCAACTATGATTTACAAATGAAAACAAACGCTGCGTTTTCTTTTCTCGCGAACGAACGCGAGGCTCGCATATTTATTTTCGGTAATTGCCGAACTTGTCCAGTGGAGTTTGTGAAGAGAAAGAGAAAGAGAAAAGGAAGGAAAATGCTGATTGAAGTCTGGAGAAGAGGTAACGTCAAACCTGACTCTATATCCAGCACTCGCAGCTCCTTAATGGAGAAGAGGAGACCGTGTCATCGACAGCTAACCTGTCAAACCTCGCCGGCAACCCGGTCAGTTCGGTGCCGCAAGCCGGATATGAAACGGAGGGGCGCGCATATATAAGCTTACCGTGACACCAGCTACGGGCCATCACACGTCACGCCAGTGCACATTGTTAAAAAATAACTCCCGCTTCCGTTGTAATACTGTCAGTCAAGTCATGCTTGCGGCCCACGCACATTGTGAAGCTTTAAACGCGCGAGTTTCTCCAAAAAATTCTGCTCAAATCTACAGCCCCTCTTCTCGGGAGTGTGATTTGCACAATTCTGTGAGTTATTTACCTGTGTTAGTGATTCTTTCCTAGAATGCAAGCTCACATTATGGACAAAGAGAAACATAATTTGTTTCCATTACAGTCAAAGCATTTTCCACTGCTAACTGAACGGTGGTTTACATAAACATGGCTGCTACTACTGTGTGACCAGTTGATTAAAATTTAGTTTGAAATGTTATGCTTTTGCATCTAATCAGGTGTGCCAAGAAGAGATACAGAAAGGTATTTTTCTGCTGTCAGCCAAAGCCAGTTCAGGACCTTGGACAGCAGCATATAGTCATTTTTGTTCAGGCACTGTATTGGGGCACTCCCAGATAAGCTTCTTCATGGGGATTTCTGCCAGCCATCTTTTATTTGTACTGCGTTTCTGCTGTTCTTGTATGTGGACCTGATGTCTGGTATTTGTAGAATAGCCTTTAGCCAAATCCTTACCGGTGTATCCAAGTGATCTTCTAATTGCCAGAAATTGGGCAGCATGTAGCATAACGGTTAACGTATATAACTAAGACCCGTAGGTGGATTTGATCCCCGCTGTAGCCACAATCCGCACAGCTGTTAGGCCCTTAACCCCACATTGCTCCAGGGGGGATTGTCCCCTGCTTAGTCTAATCAACTGTAAGTTGCTTTGGATAAAAGTGTCAGTTAAATAACATGTACGGTAATGCCATACCATGCCACGGGCACCAGAAACCAAACCATGCATCTTTCCAAACTGATAATGAGCAAAAATTTGGCATATAACTCCATAGTCATACCTCACTGAATTCCACAGGTAGCTAATGAATATTCCAGAACCAGGGAAATGTCCAATCTATAATCCCACTGGGGAAAACAACCCCCGGCCTGTTTTTACATAATAGACGTAGGTGTTGTAAGTAGCTATGAAATCAGGAAATAGACTTCAAAACCTGTACATGTGGTGTGAACCAGGTGGAACACGAAATGGGACTGAAGTACAGCTACTACTGTTTTGGCCATATGGTTTGTTTGGAAACAAAGTGCTCTGTGGAATCAAAGTCAACACAATGTAAGAATTTGCCACAACAACAAACGCGTTACGAAAGAAAGTAAAAGTTCAAGTTCTGTGGGAAACCTGAACTGGACAGAGATGCAGAAACTGCTGTTTTGCCCATATGTGGTGTTAGAAAACAAAGCATCTTTCTGCGGAGTCAAAGTCAGGACAATGTAAGAATTCGCTGCTACAACAAACAGTTTAGGAAGGAAAGCAGAAGTTAATTGCTTGTCATGCGGGCCAGCGGGAAGATCACAGAAACACAAGACGAGTTGTCGCCATGGTGACCCTCAGTGCACTGGTGTTCTATCCTGGTTTAAATACCCTTAAAGACGGAACGGAAGTCAGAGCTGCACTATCTTCCGCAATATAACTATGTAATCACGACTGAAATCGATCTTCTGGATCATTTTTGAAGGGCAGAGTTGAAAATTGATTTGACTGACGTCAAATGAGGAGGGGGGCGTCAAATGCGGATGCAGACCGCTGCGTGAGAAAGATCCTGATTGGAGGGGAATGGAAAATAGACATTTGGTCAACAACTTACACTGGTACGTGATGATGTGAAATCTAATTTTCCAAGAAGTGGATGGAAAAAAACTTCGGTATTACAATTGTATATATTTACATAACACATGTTCTACCTTATCTGGACTGTCTGAGTGCCTGTCTCTGTGTTTAAGAACGACATACACTATGATTTGACCACACACAACACATGCTCTTATGCCTTCAGCTTTACCAAAACACACACACACACACACACACACACTGAAATTACTGTTACTAGCAGCTAATACTGCTGGCCCATCAATTGGAAGCACTATTGGTTCATTGTAAATCCATAAATCACAAATATACATGCGGATGACAGATTCATTTGATTTCGAAATATTGTGGAAAGCATTGCATCTGTGGTACCATATGGAGAAAGTACACCTGTAGATATAACAGAACACCTGTATCTCTAACTCCCAGACCAACTGTAGATGTAACTCACAGAACACCTGTAGCTCTTACACACAGAACACTGGTAGATCTAACTCACAGAACACCTGTAGCTCTTACACACAGGACACCTGTAAATCTAACTCACAGAACACCTGTAAATCTAACTCACAGAACACTTGTAGATCTACCTCACAGAACACCTGTAGCTCTTACACACAGAACACTGGTAGATCTAACTCACAGAACACCTGTAGCTCTTACACACAGGACACCTGTAAATCTAACTCACAGAACACTTGTAGATCTACCTCACAGAACACCTGTAGCTCTTACACACAGAACACTGGTAGATCTAACTCACAGAACACCTGTAGCTCTTACACACAGGACACCTGTAAATCTAACTCACAGAACACTTGTAGATCTACCTCACAGAACACCTGTAGCTCTTACACACAGGACACCTGTAAATCTAACTCACAGAACACTGGTAGATCTAACTCACAGAACACCTGTAGCTCTTACACACAGAACACCTGTAAATCTAACTCACAGAACACCTGTAGCTCTTACACACAGGACACCTGTAAATCTAACTCACAGAACACTTGTAGCTTTTACACACAGAACACCTGTAGATGTAACTCACAGAACACCTGTACATTTTATACACAGAACACCAGTAGATCTTACAGAAAACCTGTACATGCTATTCAAACACCTGTAGATCTAATTCACAGCACACCTGTAGGTCTCACCCACAGAACACCTGTAGATCTAACTCCTATATCACCTGTTGCTTATTCACAAAATGCTGGCGGCTTTTCTGAATCTGGCTTCTGAGTTACATGCATTCAGTGTTACCACACACACACACACCCACACGCACACGCACACGCACACGCACACGCACACACACACACACACACACACACCACAGGCCGCAGTGATGGCAGGAACCCCATTCATATCCTCACCTCACCCATTATGAACTGAAAGGCGGAGAAAAATGACCCCAGGTCAGCGCTGTAACACTAAGATGCTTTGTGAATAGAGACCCTGGTCAGCAGCATGAAGGAGTCACTTTGAGCTGTGAATAACGGCCATCTCGTTCGCTCAGACGGACTGTCTACCGGAGAGTTTAATCATGACTCACTCGACAGCCCCTGCCCTGTCCCCCGCACACCCCCAACGATACAGCACCAACCCATTTCAAGATCACAGTGATTAGACTGTTCGTACCTGAACATGCGAATGCAGATTTAACAATCACTGCCGCCAGCTGAAAGCAGCAGAGCTCAGGGGTGACATGGACCTTGGAAGTCTGACGTAATCCAGAGAAAAAACGCCGCCCATATATGGATTTCCGGATCAAAGCACAATTCCTCTATGGGCAAAAATGAATGGCCTTTTCACATAACCATTTTTGTCACAGTCTGTGATTTAACCCTCCTATTATGTTTGGGGTCAATTTCACCCCATTCATTGTTTGACATCTCTTGAAAACTAGTTAACCTTTTTTTTTTTTTTTCCATCTTGATACTGTATGATTTTTTAAATTATTCCTATTTTGGTGGGATTAAATAGCAAACATGCAATAAACATAATGCTATGTTTTCAGAAGTCCTGTACCAACATTGCACATGTTGTATGGGCTTATTCAGACCCTCTGTACCTGCGTAAAATGTCAGAAAATACACAACCATTTGTATTTATATCTCAGATTTCTTTGTGGATGAATCTGGTGGCACTTTCCCGTACTGGTGCCAAACTTTCACTTCCTGTACCCCAGGATCTAAAATGAGATGTTTCTCACAGTTTTCATATTTATGGATAAAAGGCCAGTCATTTAGGATACAATCAGGCACACAAAGTATAAATGTTTTTCTTCTGCAATATTTTGCTTATTCGTTTATTTAAACTGCTATATTACCAGCTAGAGGTGCAATTTCATGTGCCTAAGGGCAACAAACCAGTGACATTTTATTTGTGTAGTTGTACTGTAAATCGCACACTACTTTCTATGTCCTCTGTACCCGCCAACCACGAGGCAAGCATTCATGAGCCTCATCGTGGTTTCTCGGTCCGTTCCGATCTCTCAGGGTGACGCACGCGAATAAGCCTCCAATGACATGAAAATGGCCAAACTGACATTAGTTCGGGGTGTTAATGGACGACAAACCCGGCTGTGAATTGCCCAGTAATGGGTGACAGACAGATAATTGGGAAATTGTAGATTGCGGTGGAAGAAATGAAATGGAGAAAATTGAGAAAAGTTTGCAGAGAGAAGACTAATTTACTCTTAGTGCAGGTGAATAGCCTAGCGGCAGCCGCCAGCCCAGTGACTCAATTTTCTTGACCAGGATCGAGAAGGTTGGTGGCTCAAACCAGTGTGGCCCCAATAAGTTCTATTCGGCTGTGGGCCCTTGAGCAAGGCCCTTAACCCCACATTGCTCCAGGGGTGATTGGCCCCTTTAGTCTAATCAACTGAAAATCACTAAAAGCATCAGCTAAATAATGTCATTTAATGAAGCGAGTGCAGTGTTCAGGTACATTGTGGGGCCACCATTTTCAGATAAATATGCCAGGATATAATGAACATTGTCATTAACTCTGACTTGACATTGTCAGAAACATTTCTACTGGCAAGTGTTTTTACCGAAAGCGTTTCTTTAACGCAAATATATAATTGTATTCCTTTAAATTTGGAGATCACTGACCTCAGCAGATACCAGTGAGCACTTGCTGACCTTGAACCAAAATGGTGATGTTTTTCCTTTTTTTCGTGAGGAAAAATGGGGCAAGACTAAAAGGCTCCCACTTTCAGATTAAAAATCTATAATTCATATGCAAAGATCAGATCTGGTCTTCCAGCCCCATCTAGGTGATTGGCCTGCCTGTCAGGGCTGGGGTGGAGGGCGGGTTGGGGGGGTACAGGGCGCAGGATTTAATGGTAGCAGGCGGTGGTGGGTGGTCCGGTCAGCGAAATGGGGCACTGTCACACGGTCGCTCGATTGGTTCAGAGACTGACAGATTACCCATTATCCTCTCTTCCTCCTGATGTTTCCGAGCCCTCGGCCCAGCCAACCAGAACTGTGATACCTACCAGACCTAACGGAGCTGGAAGTTTTCAGTCCTGGACCTGCCTCGCGCACACACTGATCTGCGATCAGCTGATCTCTCACTTTACGGGAGTACAGAGCAGCTGAACGGCAACAGACATGTATTGGACACTGATTTGAGATCAGCTCTTCTGTCTGTATGAGAGTACTGTACAAAGAGCAACTGAACAGCAACAGACATGTATTGGACACTGATCTGAGATCAGCTCTTCCGTCTGTACTAGAGTACAAAGAGCCGTTGAACAGCAACCATAAAATATTAATAATAATTTATTATCTAGCTAACATTTTTATCCAAAGCAACTTACAGTTGAGAAAACAGAAAAAAGGTCCAAGAACATGTTTAAAAAGTGCTGGCAACCAATGTGTTGTGGCCTTCATTACTAACTTACAGCTGTTTAGACTAAGCAGGGGACAGTCCAACATGGAGATATGTGGGGTTAAGGGCCTTGTCCAAGGGCCCATCAGCTGTGCGGATCTTATCGTGGCTAAACCGTGGCTTGAACCACCAACCACCCGGGTCCCAGTCATGAACCTTAGGCGCCTGGCTACCGGCTGGACCTGCTGTGGATGCTGATCTAAGAGCAGTTATTCTCTAATATTCAGAAGCAGCACGGTCTGAATCTGACCTCTCCCTCTGCATATTGTTCAGGGGTCAGCTCTTTTATTTGAATAGCAACAGAATTCAGCAATCTGTTCCCTGCGCGTTCTCCAGAGAACCCTGGGTGGTGGTGGAGTCAGGAACTGAAGGCTCATTGAGGCAGAAACACATCAGGAGGCTTGTTGCTAACCAACACCTTTTTTTTTACCTCAGCAACTCAATGCCAGAAGACCAATTGCAAGCTACCAACTTCAAAACTTTTAATGGTATGCCCCCAACCACAAATCTGTACATGTATCCATGGAAACCACAAGGTGTTTGACATTTAAAGATCAGGTTTCCCACTCAAATCAGATTTATATTTTTCATTACTCTTCAATACTTTTCAAGGAGACATTTAAGAGCCATTTTCCATTCCTTTTTTGGCGCAAGTGAGGTCTACTAACAACCAATTTAAACCCCAGAAACCAGGTGACATAAGTTAACAGTGTAATAAAGGGATTTATTCCATCAATTACGGGCTGTTCCAGGGAGGGAAGGTGGGGCGGGTGGAGGAGATTTGGGAACTTTACAGCTCCTCTCACCTGACTAATAAGCACGAGACGTACGGTTCTGCCATCAGCTGTGTGCTCCACTAACTCTATTTTACCTATGCCTTGGGGCGCTCTGCATTATAATATCAATAGCGAACCCCTGAAGGTGCAAGATCACAAATATGTCATCATAATGCTCTTAGAATGTTCTTAACAGTCCAGTGCTGATGATGTAACAATCACCACTTGCTGTTGAGAGCACTGAGAGTTCTAGAACACTGACTCAGTAATTTGAAGGAGAAAAAAAAAACATTCCAAAAAGCCTACTCTTCAAAAGGGTTAAAAAGTCTTATTTAAAAACACTCTGAAGAATTAAAAATGGAAATACTTGTAGTCGATGGCTCATTTCACAAGGAGGGCTAAAATTAGAATGAAATGGGAAGGATATATATAAAAAAAAAAAGAAAGACCATTTGTTTTTAGAGTTTGTTCTCACCTGGCCCTTGTTAATTACAAGCTGTCGGAGCGGTTGTTCACCGCACACCTCCTCCCCCGTAGTGTCTTTAATCTCCCTCCGTCCTGACAGGGAGCGCTCACGTTCTCTCTTTTTGGCAGATGTATCAAACGGCGCTTTAAATTGAGGCATGAAAGCCGGGGCGGCTCGCTGGCGTTTGATTCGCCCAAATCAAACGTGCCAGGACTCTGCCGGCTCTCTATCTCCGGCGAGGCACCTTGGCATCCGCCCCGCCTGCCCCCACTGGATGAGCGTGTGTGGCCCTCGCTTTGTTTACGTTGTGACCTCATTTAAGAGCCCCACGCACAGAGCCAAGCCCGCCCCAGCAGTCATCAGGAGAAGGGCACATTGTTCTAGTAAAAAAAAAGTTTCGCCTTTTGTTTTATTTCTTTTTTTTCTTCGTCTCCTCATTAACGGATGCTTCTGTAATTGCGGCGGCAGCCATGCAAGTAAGAATAAACGCGCTTCGATTAAAGGCGGTAAACTTTACAGCGAGGTGTTTAGTGCTGACAGACTCTCTGCTCCGGTGCGCTAAAATGTTCTAAAATTCTCCGGCGACACAGAGGGTCTCTATTCTCACACTTCCTCTGTTTATAGCCGTGTTTCTCCGACAGGTCCCTACAAACATGGAGACACAGAAGATGGATTCTTTAAAGAAAACAAGGGCACTATATTCTCATAGACTCACAGACTCGGGAGGTCTGCAAGCACTTCGGAGAAGATTCACAACGGAACTGAGATCGTATTGGAGCCTCAACAGATTTAAGTGAATTTTTCAAGCTGGTGCACTCAAGCTATCAACAAGTGGTTCAGGGGTCTTGTTATTGTGAAAAAACTCTACCGGGTATCGGAATGCAAAGCCGTAAAACAGGAAACAGAATGTTGTACAATCTTCAGAATGTGAGGTCATAGTACGTGATATTGGGATTGGTACTGTGGGGTCACAATTGGATCTTCAGTTGAAAATGTGAGGACACAATATACTGCTGTGCGCTGGAATCAGAGCAGTGAGGTCATCGTGTAAAAAAGAGCCAAGGATTGCAGAATGTGGTTAGGAGTGGGGTTCTGAATCTGGAACAGGAATCAAGGCGTGTTTAAAAGCCAGCACATTGACAGGGAGAGCAGTTTTCCTGCCAGTATTCAGGCAACACCTTTGAACAGAACAATATGTTGCATCATTCCTGTTGACGCAATGCTGTGCGGGCATCTCAGAATCCATAACAACCTTTGGAATCATTTTTATGGCTTGCGACTTCTCCACGCGGGTTGCCTGAGTAGAACGGGTCGTCCCGTTGCTCTTAATCCGAAGAATCGACAACGATCCGGAGGACTCGGAGACGGCCTTCCCGCTCCTCCGCTGTCCTCCCGGCCGTGTCCGCTGAGCTCCGATCCGCTCCCTCCGAGAAGCGCCTCTCTAACACCCGCACCAAGCGCGTCATTAATCCCCAATTTTCTAATTTGTTCCTTTAACCCTTCATTAGGTTCCTCCGAAAAAAAAGGGAGAGAGGTAATGGGACAGAGAGATAGAAGGATGGCGGGCTAATCCATCACCCCCCCCCCCCCACGCCCCCCTCCAGCCCCCCTCCAGCCCCCCTCCAGCCCCCCTCACCCCCGTCCCGAGCTCAGCTCCGCTCCCATCCTGACGGAGCCTGCAGGAGCCGGTGCACTGAGGCCAATTACGCCCCGGCTCCTCCCGAATCCATCTCTGCTCACTGCTCGATATTCTCTCTCCGTGATTGATGAGCGTCGCGGTCCCTTCCCAGCATGCAGCGGGGGCAGGGAGGGAGCGCCGGGCCTGTGTGTGTGCGCGCGCGTGTGTGTGTGTGCGTAATCGCCGCCCCTCCACGAAGCGGAGACACACACCACCCCGCGCGCTCAAACACCTCTGAATTGGTGCTTAACACGCGAGTCAAGCACTCTTATTAGCAATTAGCCAGGGGTATTTCGCGATTTATTTTCTAAAAGGTCTGAAGCGTTTTTCATTGCCAGCTCGGGCGACGGGATTCGCAGGCGATGCCGCTGAAGCGGACGCAGGGATAAAAGAAGGTTCAGACCGTGGTCGTGATTCATAGTTTTGGTATTCAAGGACAGAAAGAAAAATATCTCGAGCATTCACTCGAAATGGAATTCAGACATCTTTGCTTTTCTGCCATCAGGAATGCGGTTGTATGTTTTTCTTTTTTTCTTTTTCTTTTCTTTTTTTTTCCCAATCAAGGCCTCGTTTTCTTCTCGGATCACAATGACTGCGGGGCATCAGGAACCGAACATCCGGTCACGATTCCTCACCCTGCGGACACCTACACGCACCTGCGCGTTCTAAAGGCACGCCTACGTGCCTGCGCACTGTCGCGGGCAGCTGCGCGTAGCTACGCCGTTTCGGTTACTCCCGTACGCATCTGCGTCGCCTCGGAAACACCCACGGGGGGGGGGGCTGACCCCGCCCAAATCTACGGCCACCTGGGGGTGCAGGATTTCTGTCATTACCTCCCCGTGACTGTGTCTGCTGGAGGTGAAACCTCCTGATGAGTCAGACCTGAAAACTAAAGTCAAACTTCTACTTTTAGGCTTTTTTTTTTTTTTCGAGCTATATGTTCTCAGAGATATGAAAAGAAGAAAAGAAGCAACCTTTTTTCTCTCTCTCTCTCTCTCTCTCTCTCTCTATCCATCTCTGTCTCGCTCGCCCTCGGTGAGCTTCTTTGACACTTCTTTTTCATTTCTCTTCCTTACAGATATGTGGGTGGGAGAAGAGAGGGGAGGTGATGGAGGTGTTTTGCAAACTAGAGCAGGAGACGCGAGAGAGAGAGAGAAGGAGAGAGAGAAGGAGAGACAGGCAGCCACCCACACACCACCTGAAAGCACGAAAGACGATGGCGACATCGGCTCCCGGGAGAGAGAGCGTCGAGGACCCCCCTCCCCCCCCACCCGCATAATTCACCACCAGCCCCGTCCCGCAACGAAACGCACGGGACGGTCCTTTCACCTCCGTCTCGTATCTGCGCGCCGCCAAAATCTGACGAGCTCCCCCCAGTCCTGTCACCCCCCCCCCCCCCCCTCCTATCTGTGCCCTGTCACCCACACAAACTTTTATATTCCAGAATAAACACTGCTGTCAATAAACAAAGCGAGGAGGATTATTTCAGACGCTGTGATCTGGCAACAAAAGCGGGGCTGTGAACCCGGCCGCTCGGAGAGCGCGGTGACAGACGCCATTAAAGGCATCGGCGGAGGAGAGAGAGAGACTTTCAGCCCCCTCGCCTCGCCTCGTCTAAACTCCGCGCGTCACCTCGCCCGGCTCCGGCTTCTCGTGCCGCCGCTTTTGCGGGGAACGTTAATTTGCGGACGGTGGGGATTTTACTGCCCCCATCCCGGCGTCCTGATACGACGCGGAGTACACACGCCAGCGAACGTCCCCCCTTCGGAAATCACAGATGGGAGAAAGAACATGACTGCTACGAGCAGCGCCGTATGGGCGAGGTCGGGGTGATTTCAGGGTCGCTCAAACGCATGGCGTGGCTACTGCTGCTGAGGATGGGGAGGTCTGGAGCGCTGGGCGGTCTGAGATGTTCTCCGCGGTGACGGTTGAAAAAGCGAGGATGTGGGCATGGTTGTAGCGACAATATTTCTCCATTTTATTTCAAAACATTTTTTGCCATATGAAAAGTACAAATTTCCAGCTAAGTTATGAATCACACTCACTCAGATCACACCTCTACTGTACTTCTTAGCACGGGAAGGCGTTTCAAGGGCGTGTGTGGGACCTGCCGAAATCGCGAGAACACCGCCATTCCCCAAACGTCCCTCAACCCACCATTAAAACCTTATTATTCACCACAACCTCGCCTATCCCTGCAGCAAAGCTATAAAAAGATAAACGCGATAGCGTTTTTTTCTGCAAGCCGGGATATCGAGAGGCAACTTCCATAAATAATAAGATAAATACGACATAAGTATCCTCTCCGGAGAATGGGGAACGGGGTAGATCCGAAGGCCGTGAAGAGAGAGACAAATAGAAAGATGGGTAGAAAGGTCGACGGATGAAAACGAACGGTAGCGGATCCAAAGAGGAGCTAATTGTCGACCGTTCGCGCTGTACGTACGTGGCCTTGAGTCTGCGGTCCACAATGGTGCGGTCAGTGAATAGACTTCAGGTAGTTCCACACAGCCTCCGTATTTCATCTCTGAAAGACGCTGGGACTGAGAGAAGCGGTGGAATTCGCATTGTGAGGGGGGACAATCGGAGAACGGTCGCGGGGTTCGGAGGACGGAGGTCAGGCGTCAAGGCACGTTAATCAACAGAAATGCTCTCTTTCTCTCCCAAGACGGAAAGGTATCAATCAGGCTGGACTTTTGTTAAATAAAAAGAAAGAAAGAGAAATTCTGTTTTTATTAAACACCGCCTTTGTCTCGCCGCGCTGCCAAAGTTCTTTGTCCTGGCAGAAAAAAAAAGATCACACAATAAATAGCTCCGCTCCGCGGTTCACTGCTTCTTGCACCGTTCCCCAGAAAACATGTCATTTCTTGGGAAAAAAGAAAAGACACAGAGAATTTTATTTTATTATTATTTTGTAAAAAAAAAAAAAAACTCGCCTTGGTAAATGTGAGCCGGATTTTATTTTATTTTTTCAGGTGCTTTTTCAGATACAGGAGCTGTCACTCAGGAATGATCAACGGATTGAGCGATTAATTGATTTATTGAACGGCCGAAGTGTTTCGCGCCATTCGCCTCTTTTTGAAACGAGGCTCCTTTCTCCTGCCGACGTACAGAGTTTGTGAGAGTCGAGGTCCCTCATTAAGTCCCTAAGTGGAGGCTGGCAGCTGTTATTGGATGATGAACCGGCAGATAAAATGGATGAACTCCCTTCCTGTGTAAGACAAGGACACTACTGCCTGTTTACCACCATGACTGTAGGGCTTGGATGGGATCCAGCAGCAAAACGTTATGCATTTGTGTGAATGTGTGTCGTATGCTTTTACATTATTAACAAGGTCTTCTCGGAATAATAATGATAATAATAATCATCATCATCATCATAATATTAATAATTCAAGTCGTAGTTTAAACCTGAGGAATATATGCCCGGATTATAGACCTACATACGTACAGTAAATTTCAACTGCAACAGTTATCCACCACTGTTATTGTTAGTTCTGGATGTAATGCAGTTCTATGGTCTATGGGTTCGAATCTAAGGCTTAAACTGCAGCTAAGCACACTGAAATTGATCCATTAATAACATGGATTTCCATGAAAGCCTGCCAGCAATAATAATATAAAAACATCTCTTCACATATGTCATTGTCAAATACAAAGCATAAAAGATACATACTGCACAAGTGGGTTGTACAGGAGCCAAGATCAATCAATACAATCTACCAACTAGGAGTTACTCCTGCATTGTTCCTGAAGTGAAGGTTAGTCCGTGTGCGTGCGTGTGTGTGTGTGTGCGTGTGTGTGTCAGAGAATGGGGAGGAGGTGAAGCCAGACAGCTGGTGTTTAACTATGCAGCTGTTAAAGGGTTTTTTAAGCAAAACAAAAAAGAAACAAATTGTATTTTGAAGCTTTAGAATTCTGATTGTGTCCCCTGTCTTTGGCTGTCTGACAGGCACAGCTTTAGTTATTCAAACCTCATTGTGCTGCAGAACGCCACTCTACAGCCAAGAAACAGAGGAGGAGAGAGAGGAGGGGGAGAGAGAGTGCGAAAGAGACAGGGAGAGAGAGGCAGGGAGAGAAAGAGAAAGGGGGGAGAGAGAGCGAGAAAGAGACAAGGAGAGAGAGAGAGGCAGTAAGAGAGGCAGTGAAAATATCTCTATTTTTTTTATCTTGTCCATTAACTTTTTTTTCATCTATTTGTATTTTTCAATGCTTTGGCAACACAGATATGCATTTGTCATGCCAATAAACCCAATTTAAATTTAAATTTCCTTTTTTAATTGAGAGGAAGATAGGGAGGGAGAGAGACGGAAAGAGAGAGAGAGATGGAGAGAGACAGCGAGAGAGAGAGACAGAGAAAGATAGAGAGAGAATGAGAGAGAGAGGGAGAGAGAGATAGTTCCAATTCTCTCCCCTTCACTGGTTTCTGTAGCATTTCTTTGCTGCTGTCCCGTGTCATGGCTTGTACAGAGGATCCTACCCCTCCTGACAGCAGCATGACTCAGAGTACAGCACAGCCCCCTGCATACCAGCGCTCAAACAGGCCACAGCAAGTACAGCACAGCCCCCTGCAAACCAGCGCTCAAACACTAAACCACCGCAAGTACAGCACAGCCCCCTGCAAACCAGCGCTCAAACACTAAACCACAGCAGGTACAGCATAGCCCTCTGCATACCAGCACTCAAACACTAAACCACAGCAAGTACAGCACAGCCCCCTGCAAACCAGCGCTCAAACACTAAACCACCGCAAGTACAGCACAGCCCCCTGCAAACCAGCGCTCAAACACTAAACCACAGCAGGTACAGCATAGCCCTCTGCATACCAGCACTCAAACACTAAACCACCGCAAGTACAGCACAGCACTCTGCAAACCAGGGCTCAAACACTAAACCACCGCAAGTACAGCACAGCACTCTGCAAACCAGGGCTCAAACACTAAACCACAGCAAGTACAGCACAGCACTCTGCAAACCAGCGCTCAAACACTAAACCACAGCAGGTACAGCAAAGCCCCCTGCAAACCAGCGCTCGAACACTAAACCACAGCAAGTACAGCACAGCCCCCTGCAAACCAGCGCTCAAACACTAAACCACAGCAAGTACAGCACAGCCCCCTGCAAACCAGGGCTCAAACACTAAACCACAGCAAGTACAGCACAGCCCCCTGCAAACCAGCGCTCAAACACTAAACCACAGCAGGTACAGCACAGCCCCCTGCAAACCAGCGCTCAAACACTAAACCACAGCAAGTACAGCACAGCCCCCTGCAAACCAGCGCTCAAACACTCAATCACAGCAAGTACAGCACAGCACTCTGCAAACCAGGGCTCAAACAGGCCACAGCTCGACCCCCGAAACCACAGCAGGCTGCCGGTGAACCTGTGTGGGTATAGCAGCGGTCAGGAATGTTTACGAGACACCAGGCGGTTGTATTTTAATCCTGGCCAGGGCACTAAGCTCAAGTATCAGATTTGCTTGGGCTAAAGGTACAGTAGAGGCACATTTTTGTTATTTTTAAGGAACAAATTTTCCGAACCTACCCTTAAAGGTACATTACTGTTCTTAGCGTAGTAATTAGTACTCTTTACAAGAAAAAAAGGTAGAAAGGAAATACAAATATTTGTTATCCTTTATTTAACCAGGGGAGGTCCACTGAGAACATATTTAGATTTTTCACAGTGCACTGTGGGCGAAATGTGGGAGAAATTAGAGACCCCGGAGCAGTTTCCAGGTTAAGGGCCTTGCTCAAGGGCTCACCTGCTGAGATGTAAGCTAGAATCCCTGTGTGTCCACTGGGGGCTAGAACCAGCATCCCTACATGTCCACTGGGGGCTAGAACCAGCATCCCTACATGTCGACTGGGGGCTAGAACCAGCATCCCTACATGTCCACTGGGGGCTAGAACCAGCATCCCTACATGTCCACTGGGGGCTAGAACCAGCATCTCTACATGTCCACTGGGGGCTAGAACCAGCATCTCTACTGTGGCCAGGTACGCAACCTACCACACCCTACCCTGCCACATCTCAGGCTTTCTTAGAGACATCTGAGAGCTGTTTGGAGAACATTACCACCACCCTCCCACCCCTCACTCGGTGCTCATAACAAGGTCTCAATCCAACCCATCCCTTCTTCAGACCTCACCTCAAGAATTCAAATCAGTCCGGGGCTTGTTGCAATAAGGCTGTGAAATTGTACTGTGTTAGTGTGTTTAATTAGCCGTGTGAAGCACAACAAAGACAGACAGACATACTGTTGTATTTCTGACAATTTCTGACAAAGCCACACCGGCCAATGGCAAGATTCGCAAGGCTCGCAGAGGAATGCAAAACACAAGGAACTTCGTTAAATAAAATGTTTTTTAAATGTTAGTGGGCAGGTAGAATTTTACAGGTATTTGAATCCAAAAAATTACGTATTTGACCCAGGTCTGGGATGTGGATAAGCCATTAATTCTGGTACTACACCCCCATATAAAGGTAAAACAAGTGCCTAAACAGGTACAAATGCTTGTCTCTATAGGTACATGTATCTCTGGCCAGCAATAAATACAGTAATTCATTTGTACCTTTTTTGCTTGGAATACTTACTCATTTGTACCCAAAGAGAACATCACTGTAGATTTCAGAGTACATTTGGGAAATGTGAAATCCTTGAAGAACAGAAATGTACCTCCACTGTCACTTTATTTCTGAGAACAATCCCCACGGAAGGTTCCAGACGCAGGGGGAGGGAAGAGGGAACAGTAGTGCGACAGGGTGTTCCGTCTCACGCTCCTCACTCATCCTGGCCAGCTGATTGGTGGTGAGAAGGAAGCCAGTAACCCGATAATGAAGTGCAAATAAGATAAGCAAAGACGCTGCAAACGTAAACACATAGGCCATTTCCCCGGAGTACCGACTAACTAGTTACTAATACATCTAATATGGGAAACAACACAGTAGTCCACTGTCGGGGAATAATTGCTGTCTTTTTTTAGCGCGCCGCTGTTACGGTACGAAGATCGAGCGAAGCCAAACGAAGAGAAATGTGCGTTGGCAGACAATTCCACACTTTAGGCATTTAAGGTTGTTTCATAAGACTGCTGAATAAAATGTGTTTTCGGAAAACAGTCGGCTTGTGATCACATTGCTCCACCCCAACCCAAATCGCACCCTTAAAAAAAATAAAAAAATTAAAGAAAGGAATTACGGCGGTGAGGCCTTCAGCTTAGCAACAACGACTGATGCAGGAATAACAATTTATTCATGTAGTGTTTTTAATTTATTTGTTAATCAGACCTCATTGAAGCGTCTTTAGGAATAGAATCCTGGCAGTAACAAGCTGGCAAGCCCAAAGGCTGCTGTCTATTGTGGAAGCAGCTTTGGCAGCTGACACTAGATGTAAAAAAGAAAAAAATCTATCCTTCAGAATGTGGGTCCTATTTTGAGAATGCAAACACAGTTAGAAAAATGAATCTGGCAAACGCCTAAAATGGATGTGTCCAAATCAGTTTCGGTTGTTTTAAAGACACAGATGCATCCATTAGCACTTTGTAATGCTTCAGCTGAAACTCTCATGTCGCAGGCCCAGTCATGGTGACCTGTCCAGTATGCATTCCTGCTTTTAACCCAAGGCATGCTGGGAAAGGCACCAGCCATCACCCCCCCCCCCCCCCACCCTCTCACTGCAACCCAGAGCAGGAGTACGCTGTTTAGAAGATGATGGATGGATGGATGCACGGATGGGTGAATGAATGGATGGATGAATGGATTGAATGTTATCTATTCATGAGTGCAAGGTATTCTTATGTCACTATAACTTGGTTGTGCTTTAATTCAGTAAAGTCTATATTTTGTGTTTCCTGCAATGCGATCCTTGAATCTGCACATTAATGGAACGGTCCCTTTTCATGTTTATGCTACTTCTGTAACCACTCTACCAACAAGCAAAGACCTAAAATGAGGCACTGTGACTGAGGAAGGTGGTCAGGCTGAAATCACAGATTCATAATCAGCTTCCTGTCCATCGTCTGTGAAATCTTTGCTTTATCGCATACCCTGCTGTGAAATCCTGCCATCTTAAAAATTGAGCTGGTCAAGCTGGTTATATGCTGGTCTAGCCGGGTATGAGCTGATCAACCAGCAAGGTCAAGCTGGGCTTGCTGGGTATGAGATGTTCAACCAGCTAGTTTTGGTAGCTTTTCTGAGCTGGGTCAACCAGCTATGAGCTGTTTCAGAACAAAGCTTCAGCCTGTCAAACCATGTCAAGCTGGGAGCTGGTCTGAACTGGTCAACCAGCTAAACCATGTCAAGCTGGGAGCTGGTCTGAACTGGTCAACCAGCTAAACCATGTCAAGCTGGGAGCTGGTTGAACTGGTCAAAACCTAGTTTGAGCTGTTTTTCTTTTTTTTCAGCTGGTACTACATAATACAACAGTGTGCTGCATTTAAGATTATACAGTAGGATTATTTTCTGTCATTTCAGAATGTAATACCAATGTACAGAACACTATATTGTCACTTGAACTGGGGTTATCTTTTCATCAACAACCCTATTCAACTGTTCTGCATAGGCAATCGGCTGCCTTGAGCTCCACTGTTGTGATTTGCGAGCGATAGAGATCATTATACTATCACTGGTGATATAACACGACGCGTAATACACTCAACGTTTCTGGTATGTGACGTTTTTGAAAAGGGCACGGGAATAGGTTGTACAGTAAACATGCCACGATTATCAGTTCGCGCTACTTAAGCACGATAGCGTTCGCGTCTGCATGCGGACGTCTCCGCAACACGTTCAGCACATCCCCAGCCCTCACACAATCCTCGCCTTCAAGGACCGCCGGAACGTTGTCGCACCGACTTTTTGGCGGCCGTATCTTCAGACCCCGTTAAACGCGGATATGAAATCCAATGTACCGTGTCATCCCACGAAGGCTTTCTCCACCCAGCTACGTGAGGGACGCGTTAAAAAAAGGGGATGAAGACATCAACCAGGGGGCCCACGTGTCCCGCCGTGGCCCCGGGGCTGCTTCCCGCTTTCCGAGGCACCAGCTGCGCTCGCGAGGGGCCCCTTCCCGTCCTTGAAACAGGGCCCCATGTGTCCCTTTCAGCAGTGGTATTTAACCTTCATTTTGCAATTTATAAATGGTGTCCGTAACCCAGAGAGAGGGAGACAGAGAACACCTGGAAACAGGGCTTGGCCACCTCTGCTGTGGAGATATTTAATCTACACGGCGCTAATCATCAGATCTAATTACAGAGTACAGTGCTATTAGCCTCATTCTTTCCACCGCAAGCTTAAATTAGCCTTAAATAAAAGGTGTGCCTGTGTAGATCTGCGCTTATGTTCGTGTGTGTGTCTGTCTGTGTGTGTGCGAGTGTGTCTGCGTGTGTATGCATGTGTGTGTGTCTGTGTCCATGCATGTATGTGTGTGTCTGTGTCTCTGTGTGCATGCATGCGTGTGTGTGTGTGTGTGTGTCTCTGTGTGCGTGCGTGCGTGCGTGTGTGTGTGTGCATGTGTGTCTGTGTCACTTTGGGTGTATATGTGTGCATGTATGTGTGTATCTGTGTGTGCATGCATGTGTGTGTGTCTGTGTCCATGCATGTGTGTGTGTGTCTCTGTGTCTCTGTGTGCATGCATGCGTGTGTGTGTGTGTCTGTGTCTCGGTGTGCATGCGTGCATGCGTGTGTCTGTGTCTCTGTGTGTGTGCGTGTGTGTGTCTGTGTCTCTGTGTGTGTGCATGTGTGTGTGTGTCTGTGTCTGTGTGTGTGTGTGTGTGTGTGTGTCTGTGTCTCTGTGTGTGTGCACGTGTGTGTGTGTCTGTGTCTCTGTGTGTGTGTGTGTGTGTGTGCATTCATGTGTGTGTGAGCATCAGCAGAGTACCAGAGAGCAGCAGCTGAGGCTGAAGTACAGTGATGGGGTGGGACGGGGAGAGCTACAGTGCAGTGAGGGCACAGTAAGTTCAGCCATGTGGAGGTGCTCTCAATCAGCCACTTCAGTCCGCTCAATCTTCCTTCCACAGGCCTGTACTGCACATCCGCTCGCTCTGCCTGCCACAGCCAGCAGGGGGTGCTGCAGAGCTGGCAGGGTTGGCAACAAAACAAACCCACTGGGAGGAACGTAATTCTACTACAGCCAAAGGACAGTGCGGTGATCAATCTTCACAACGCATCGCTGATTAAGGTCAAACTGAGCTAAATTCCCTTTCCCATTGACAAGTCCACAGGGCATAATGTAGCGTAGCGGCTACGGTGCGTGACCGTGACCTGGGCGGTTGGTGGTTCAAGCCCCGGTGTAGCCACGATAAGATCCGTACAGCCGTTGGGCCCTCGGGCAAGGCCCTTAACCCCATAACGCTCCAGGGGGGATTGCCCTCTGCTTGGTCTAATTAACTGTAAGTCGCTTTGGATAAAAGTGCCAGACAAATAACAGTAACGTAACAGCTAAGTGCATGGAAGTGGTGTAGGCCGCTAATTAGCAAATCGACTCATAGAGAAATGTACAAGCAAACAATGCTCGTATTCACAGTGTGTATTTTAGGGAGGAAAAACAGTCGGGATACGCGGGAGCATTTCTGTTTCTTCCGCTTGTGTAATTCCACCACACTGAAAGGAGCTGCACAACAGCACGGGGAGAACCTGCAGATACCGCACCTAACGCGCGGTTACTTAAACGTCATAAAACCTCTAAATTTCATTTCTGAACTGAATATAAAAACGGTGCGGTGGAACAGAAACAGTGGGTAAATACAAGAGTCAAAAATGAGACTGAACGCTCCCCCGCCTAGACACTGCAGTACCTGAATAAAATTAACATGCCTGCAAAATACCGCTGCTGCTCTCGCTGGTCTTTAATTAGTCTTCTGCACCTGCCTCTCCTGTCCGCTCCCCCTGTATCTTTATCATTTCTATCCCACAATCCACCTGCTCCCCCGCCTCCTCCTCTCTTTCAGCCGCGTATCGATCCTCCGCTTGTTTTTACCATGAACCGCATTAACAACACTGGCAAACTCATTGCCCTTCTATTTAGACACATGTAATAGCTTATTGATTTATCTAAACAGCCATAATAATAATAATAATCATAATAATAATAATAATAAGGAGAAGAAGAAGAAGATAAGACAAAGTACAAGAACAAGGATAAGAATAAGAAATCGTAGAAGAAGAAGCGATGACGATATGAACAAAAATCCCAGTACAGGGATAGTCTGGTAAGACTATTGGACTGTGGCTAGCAGGACCGGCAGCACAAGTGCTGCCTGTTTGGCTGTAACTCTGAATGACACGGAGAAGTGAGCGGGGCTGGCTTCATTATTAGCAGCAGGTCTGCCTGCTTCACACCTGACAGTGTAATCTTCAGTGACACGGCAAGCAACGCTAGCAGCCCGTGGCTAATTCCTGCCATCGCCCATTTTTACAGCATGTCACCGAGGATAAGAAGGGGCAGAGGGAGAGAGGGGGGGGGGGGAGAGAGAGAGAGGAGGTAAGGAGAGGAAGAGAGGGAGAGAGAGAGTAGGAGGGAGAGAGAGAGGAAGTGAGGGAGAGGGAGAGAGAAAAGGAGGGAAGGAGAGAGAGAGGGAGGGAGAGAAAGAGAGAGGGAGAGAGAGAGAGGTGGAGGGAGGGAGGGAGAGAGAGAGGTAGAGGGAGAGAGAGAGAGGTGGAAGGAGAGAGAGGGAGAGAGAGAGGTGGAGGGAGGGAGGGAGAGAGAGAAAGGTAGAGGGAGAGAGAGAGAGAGAGAGGTGGAGGGAGGGAGAGAGGGAGAGAGAGAGAGAGAGGTGGAGGGAGAGAGAGGGAGAGAGAGAGGTGGAGGGAGGGAGGGAGAGAGAGAAAGGTAGAGGGAGAGAGAGAGAGAGAGAGGTGGAGGGAGGGAGAGAGGGAGAGAGAGAGAGAGGTGGAGGGAGAGAGAGGGAGAGAGAGAGGTGGAGGGAGGGAGGGAGAGAGAGAGAAGGGTGGAGGGAGGGAGAGAGAGGGAGATGGGGTGGGGGGATAAGGGGGAGCAGCTCCATCATCTCCAGAGCTTTTAATTGATTATTAACTCTTGTACCTTTGACATTTCGCTAATAAAGTGCAGTTCCTGGACACAGACCTCCCGTTGCTCTCAGCAGATTTAGATGACAATGCGATTGAGACCACAGCGTGCACCAATACCTACTATTCTCCCAGCACACCACCCCCACCGTCAGCACGCAAAACATATACCCTGCTGCATATGCATGCACATAAATTGGCTTCATGCTATACATAGTTTATCTCTTTCTCTCTCTCTAAAATTCAAATAAGCTTTATTGGCATGACAACACATCACCATAGTATCGCCAAAGCAACCACTTAGAACAAACAACAAAAAAAAACGTTTTTCCTTTCCTTTTAATTTCTCTTAAATTATATTTAAAATATTCTTCAATATTCCTCCCTCTCCCACTCCGCCTCCCTCTATTTCTTCAATTAATTCTCTCCTCCATCTTCGTCCGCTCATTACTCTTTTCCCCATACCTCCAATCCCAGGTCATCCGATTTACCTCAGTAAAACTTCAACTTCACAAATAAACTACGTAAAACCAACAGAAGAGGCTGGCAGCGCAAGTCGTCATGTGACCTCTCATCCCATGGCACAAGATCAAAAGGCAATCTCCGGCATGACAGCAAACAGCATCAGTCCTCATCTTTCACTCATGGGTGCACTCTCAGAAATAAAGCCACCAAAAGTGACAAAGAAAGGAACATACCCCCAGCCAGCGATATATCATTAATTTGTCCCTTTTTTTTTTTTACCCATTTTTACCCAAAGAAAACGTCACTGTACTTCGAGGACACACTGGCGAATTTGATCCTCGACGGAGAAAAGCGTGACTTTATTCCAGTCACTTTATCTCAGAGAGCAGACGGGTTAAAAGGACAGCAGAAGAGCGGACCCCTCTATCGTAGGTCTTTTCCCCCGCGCTGCTTCATTAGAGCGGAGGAGCCGGTAACGGATAGAGAGGAGATCACAGGTCAGAAGGTACCGAGGCGGGGGGCCCCACCCCCCCCCGGCGCGCGGGGGCCCGTTTATGGCAGCCGGCCCCCCGCCGCACAGACCGCGCCGCGGGGTACGCCCACGCGCCTCGGAGGCGCGACTCCTCGCTCTCACGCCCTCTCTGCTCGGATCGCCTCCGCCACCCAACTCACCGAACAAAGCCGCGCTCCTGGAGTACATGCGCCGCCGTCACGCTTCAACTGTATTACGAGTCCCAACAAAAGAGATAAGAATTTATTTTTATTTGTTTAACCAAGGCCTCTGGGAGAAGAGGAGGGGATGCAGTGCTGTGCGATAGTCTTAGGCACATTCCTGTAAAGCCAAGGTGCTTCCAAAAAGAATTAAATGAAAAGTTTGTAAATAATGGAAAATTGGTAGGCTGAAGGTAGGTTGAGAAATATTGGAGAACTTGCCGCAGTTCTTCCGCAGGCTTCGGTTGTCTCGCTGACTTCAGGCTCCGCAGGTGAGCCATTAATTCCCAGAGATCCGCAAGCAAGTTCTTAGCTTCTATTTATTAATATGGTATTTTATTTAATGAAATTCAGAAATTACTCTAAAATAATTTGGGGGGAAATTTCGGTTTTGAAACCTCAAATTTGCTCTTTTCTACTGACACACTAATGCAGAAAAAAACATCTTAGACAAAATTTACTTTAAAAAACTGGATGTCAGCATGAACACTAAAGCACAGTTCAGCAAGTATTCTAGTTCCCGCCCCCCGTCCTACACAGAGAATACAGAGATTTGGAGGTGTACTGACCAAACACATCCTGTACTCGACAGCACCCAAGTAAGGGGGCAGTCATTTTCAGGATCAGACCACTCTCATCATTCAGAGAGTCACACAGAAAAAAAACCAAAAACAGGAAAAGTTTAGTCTTTTATTTAGACTGAAACTTATTTCTATGACTCTTGTTTTGACGAAGAAGATTGCCAACGAGGTGAGTCAGCTCTACTCATCTCAACACCTGCCGATAGGGTAAGACAATTTCACTTAAGACAAAAAAAAACTTAAGACTACAGCTACATTGCAATATCCTACTTGAGAGAAAGACGTAACATTTCTCGAAGTCTCGAACACGAGACTGAATAGCGCGTCACAACAGACGTCGGTGTTGCCGGAGCGAGGCGTTTTTTATCCGCGGACTCGGGGAGTCTGCAGCCGGCGCCGCTTCGGGGGGGGGGGGGAGTAACGACGGCGAGAGAAAGCGCGTAACGGCAGCCCATGTGTGGCACGTGCCTCGCCAGACATCAGTATTGATTTTCATTGTAATAAAAAATACAATAATGTAATCAGGCTGTCACAGAGGACTTATTCATAAATAAGAAGAATGAAATAATCTGTCTCTTATTGTCGCGGACAGAATAATGAAACAATGCTGACGGTTCTGAAGGCAACCGCTGAAATAATTGCGATATTACCTGTGATGAATGACCTGAGAACGGCGGCCACTCTGAAGCCAGAGTGACTAATTGGCTTTTTGAGCTGTTTAAAGCTATGGTGATTAATGAAGTTCATAATGTGCGCTTTATGATGCAGTAAGCAATATTTTGCTGTGGCAACGCCGGCTGTCACCAGGGAGACTGGGAAGTGATATATCAATCAGGGTGGGAGAAGCGCATTGATTGGACCGGAGTTAGTCGGTCTCCGCCCCTAACAGAGTTTCCTGGTGTCTGCGAGCCCCTGGAAGTGACGTGTGTCTCAGCTGACATCCTAACAGAGCTACTTCCTCTGCAGGGTGAATCCTTGGCTGTCACTGAACCAGTGCACTTGCCTACTGTTTAGTATTTAAGTTTAGTACACTGAATTAACAAGTTGTTAAGTTGGTAAAATCTTCTATAAGTGTAGGGTACTTAAAATCCCCAGATGAGATACTTATTTTGTCTGAAACAGCTTACTTGCCTGCTATTGAGTATGTAAGTTGAGTACACTGGATTAGAAAATGGTAAAGTTATTTGTCTATACATGTAGTTTACTTAAATTTCCTGGATGATTGAGGTATTTCTGGGTTTGGCACACATTTCAGGAAGCAAAGCACAGTTTTTAGGTTGTAGGTCCACAGCAACAGGGGTGGGAGATCTTACAACACTTCCGCAGCACCATTGAAAATAGTATGGAGGATATTCATTGCATACTGCCCACTGTGGGCTAAAAATATGCACTAAACAGTAGACAGTACACATGTTGAAGGCACAGTAGGTAGGAGGATGTTTTGGCCCTGGGTACCGTCAGAATGTGCAAAAAAATGACCAATGTCACTGTCCACCAGATCACTTCCCCTTCTGAGAGCCCGTTCTACTGTTATGACCCCTGACCCCTGAGCTTTGACCTAATGACCTTTGACACCAGGTCTAGATGGGGAGGGGGTGGCGGGTGACCAGGCCACTGCTCCTGTGTCATGGCCCGATCAAGCAAAACAATAATACATAAATCTGATTTTAGTAGCACAAGCAAGTACTGTAAAATTACATTATTAATGTTCGCTGACCTCCCAGACTATACCTATGGAGTAGATTCCAGCTGTGACCAGCTGTGACCAGCTTGAAATGACCAGCTACCAGCCTCAGCTGTTCAAACCATGTCGAGCCGGTAGCTGGCCTGAACCGGTCAACCAGCTACCAGCAGTTTCAAAACCTAGCTTGAGCAGTTTTTTTTTTCAAGCAGGGCTAAGAAAGAAAGAAAGAAAGGAAGGAAGGAAGAAAGAAAGAAAGAACCCCCTGGGAAAAGTTTCCAAAAACAGCAAAGAAAGTAGCAGTGCAGCCGAGAGATTCTAAGAGAGCTAAGGGAGGCTCCCACACCGTGACTCTTTAATGCTGCCAGTTAATGGGGGGAGGATCATTCATCTCCCGGCGAAAAGGAGAGCGGAGCCCAGAGATGCCATGGCTCCACCGGCGGGGTACAGCTCCAGAGTGTTTGAAGAGCGTGACAAAACCCGACTCTGACAGACATCAGCCCCCGGCGCCGGGCCGGAGAGGGCCGGGGGAGAGGGGGGAGAGGGCCGAGGGGGGAACAGGGACTCCAGCAGGCCTCTTCCTGGGAACAGTGGCTCATGTTCTGGGTGTACAAACGGACCGGGAGATGACGCCGGGCACACCGGCAGGTGAGTGACAGGTGTCGGACTTACAGGAACTACAGAACGGGGCGGAGGGACGGGGGGGGGGGGGGGGAGATTGAGTACTTACTGAGACGAAGGTTACTGTATGGGTGATCATCATCATCATCATCATCATCATCATCATCACCACCATCATCAAGGAACACTTCAGGTGAGGGGGGGAAGAAAGAAAAAGAAAGAAAAAATAAAAAAAGACATGCAGTGCGACAAAAGGCTACTAACATACATGTAGCATGTAGACCTGCCTACTCATGCCCACGCACACACACACAAACAAACAAGCAGGCAACTTTACAGAATATCGGGTGAGCACTTTCATAAAAACTCAGAAGCAGTTAATATGCCTTTTACCACCACCTACAAGCCTTGTTTAGCTCAAGAGTGCCAGCAGAGATATTTCAGTAATTATCCGTAATTTACAAAGGCACCCGAGCCTCCTTAAGACCGGGCTAAAAACGGTGCTGCTTTTCATAGACATCTTAATTCTATTTGCTTTCATTTTCTGAAATTTGAACACGCTATTTACAGGACGCGTTGGCACAGTGCAGCTTCTGCCCGGGTGCCGGTAGCCCCGGTGGAAGGAGCGAGCGCTCAAACATTGACATTTCGGACCGCGCGTTTGTGCCAGCGCAGCTCGAGCGAGGCCTGGGCGTGAGGGGAAACTGCTAATTTCGTTCGATGCAAATGGAAGGTTTTACACCTCCGCCCACTTCGGTAATTCGTGGTCCGCGATAGAGGCGTCAGCCTGAGTCAATGCGAGCTGGCTGTCGCAAAAATAAATAAAAATAAAAATAAAAATAAAACGGGGGTGTCTCAATGTAAAAAAAAAAACTAAACAAAAAAACAAATGCCGCCGTTCAAATTCGGTGTCAAATAATTCCTCCGGCTTTGAACCCGCCCAGACTACCTCTTCACTCGAATGTTGGCACTCCATATGCCGGTGCTATATTGGAGACGGTGCCAATTTGCACGTGTAAACGCAATAGATAGGGGGCGGAGAAGACTGCTTTGTGGACGTTGACAGGGAGAGAGACTGTTTCAACACCAGTCAGGTTGTGTAAGATGCGTTTGTTAAATCAATATGTGCATGTTTATTAGGCATACTGTACATCAGGCAAGCTGCAACCAGGTGGGAATTGCCGGCAATTGTCAAGAAGCATTTTCTGCACTTGGTATTATGTTCATAAGCATCTGGGTGATATCTGTTTTTGTTTTCTACTGTACACATTTGAATGTACCTACTGTATATCCACACTACAGTCTGGGTGAAATTTATAAACTCTGAACAGTTTTTGGAATAATACAGACTGCTCACAGATTTTTCTTTGCATTCAGTGTATCTTGCATTTCACAATCTCAACACACACTTCGAGGCCTTCTTAATATGAAACATTTTATTTTCCCTAAAGCATTCTTTAACAATAAGCGCTAAGACTTGCCCCTTTGTCGAGCTTTGATAATATTTAGATTTCTTTCACTAATGGAAAGAGATTTGTTTCAGCTGAATGCACACAGTGCTTGCTATTGGGCATTACAAGTGCATCAGTGAAATGCTATCAAAGTGGCGGATATGTATTACGTATTACGTATTACTTACATAGCCCGGTAAACTCAAGTGGCAATACAGTCTATAGTAATAAAAATGATAAAAAGCACACGCAATCAGGCCATATTTCAGATTCGTCCGGTTGAGACGGAAAGACCCCAACTGAATAACTGAAGCCCCATCTTCCTCCTTAAGTACACGGGTGGCCTTCACAACATAATTTGCCGCGAGCTTGCTCGAGGCGCCAGGACCCGCCCGGCGACTGAAACGGCCAGGATGCAACGGGTAGTTCACTCCAGCAGCGTTTCTCCTCCCACAGCACAGCTTAAAAATATAAAGTGCGTTTATTTCCGAGAGCGTGCGCTGACATGGAAGTAGAAAGCGCGCTGCACCTCAGTCACATGTCGCCTTGTGCCGCGCCCCGTCTGCGTCCCGCGGCTCGCTCCCCCGAACGATCAGCCCGCGGATGAGGTCTCCGAGCCCAGGGCCGCACGCGGAAAATAATTTCCGCCGAAGTGTAAGTCTTACTGCCTGTCTCGCAGACGGGCACTGTGTGATTACCCACCTCTAGTGCGAGGCAAAGGCTGTTCATTAATCCATTCTTATCAAGCAATAAAGGTCAGACCAGCGCCAAACAAACAGCAGCCACAACAAGCCAGCAGGAGTGTCTGTGCAGAGACGAGGAGGAAGGAGGGAGGGAGGGGGAAAAAGTGCAACTTTAAAACAAAAAGAAAATGATATTGTTTTTGAGTCGTTGCTAACCTCCTCGTCGCCGCGCGGACGTGTTTTCGTTTGCGCGCCGAACGTCAAAGTCGGTTCCGCACCCTTTGCGTTTTGTAGCTGACGCACACAGACTTCATTAGGCAGTAAAACTGCCGTCTCCTGCAAATTAGCCGGGCTGAATCGGCATTATGCAGGAGGACATATGAAAAGCCATTATTGCCGAATCAATTCTCAATTACCCCCGCACTGCTGCAGACAACGCGTTAAACAAACACTCGCGCCGGAACCATTACGGCTCGCGAAGAGACAGACGCGCACACACACACACACACACACACACACACACACACACACACGCACGCACGCAGACGTACACGCACACACGCACGCACACACATACACACACACATGCACGCACACACATACACACGCACGCACGCACGCAAGCACGCAGACATGCACACACACACATACACGCACACACAGACATGCACGCACGCAGACACACACACACACACAAGCACACACACACACACAAGCACACACTCACACACACACACACTGGCCATGGATCATTCCACTACACATATAATACCTACAATAAAAGCCCAAATAACACAACTGATAAGCGTTAAAGGAATCACATTAGCCAAAAGACCTCATTAGCCTAATTGGGGCTATACATTAGTTATGGCGACATTAGCTCAGGAGGAAAGAGTGGTAGTCAGGCAGTCGGAAGGTTGCCGGTTTGATCCCCCTGCCTGGGTGTGGGGAGGTGCCCCTGAACACCCAAACCCCCAAATGCTCCCAACGAACTGGAGCCATGCAAGACAGCCTTTTGCCACTGGTGTGCACGGAGGATGAGAGGCATCAGTAATAAAGCACTTTAGATGAAAGTGCGACATAAAACATGTTCGTAAGTTCAAGTAAAGCTCATATGGAATCACTGCTAAACATCATGCTTTTCATATAAATGCTAAACACAATATAAATGCTAAAATCTTAAGGGTAAAACCAGAACCTCATGAAAGTTATCTCCCCGCCCATTTTAACAGGATCCAGTAGGAGCACATACAGTATGCTTGAAGACTTTATTTCCAGCAGGTCACAATATATGCTGCTATATGTATATCAATACACCCTTACATACACCCTGGTCAAGCATTCAGTCCGATGCCTAGTTTTTAGAATTCAGCCCAGGGGAAAAAGAAACATGTTCGATGCAACACAAGTGAACTGTAAATTGACCAGCAATGAGCCTTATGATTGAGTCAAGCAGGGCCAGCCATTTTGTGAACGGCTGGCTCCGATTTCACTGCAAAAACAAACGGGCAAACAAACAAAAAAAAGTCAGTCTCATCAAGTATTTCAGTCTTCTTACATTTAGGCTTTAAAATCTTATTTCTATTATTTCTTTTTTTGCTAGAAAGACAAAATAAGGTGAGAGCTTTACTATTTTTAGCATTTGCCGATGTGGTATTTTAAGTCTCATTATACACAAGACTAAAACAGTAGTCTCGGCTGCGTGACCTGCCCATAAGGCTGTTTCTCTCCTTGCCATCTCTTTCGCTCTCCTCTGACCCCCCCCCCCCCCCCCCCCTCCCCAGGCAGAGAACAGATACGCTGCGGTTCTTATCTATGCACACAAATCTATAGTCTCTCAGTATCTCTACTCCCGGACGCTTTTATTACCTCTCTGAGGGAAGACCTGAGCGCGAAGCTATTTAAGTTCAGGGCCCGGCACGGCCCCTGCCATGCCACAGGGTGATTACTGTCCTTCCTCACTTCAGTTTTGAATGAGGAAATCAGCTGAAGGTCTAAATTTCAGCGTAGGTAATGTGCGCCGGGGCCCGCCAGTTTGGAACTCACTTCTTTGCAGCAGCAGTCAGAGGAGATAAGAGCTCTGTGTTGTTCGGCTGGCCGTGTCGCATTTCAGCGATATTCTTCGCCTGCAAATGGGGATCTCAGTTCACCGGGTGAATTTATTACTATTTACAAACATCGTCTCTGTCGAGAGCCGGAGTGAATTTCCCATGTTTGTTAGAGCCATTGAATAGCCGAGCTGAATTGCTTCCTAAGTGGTTCATGTTTTGTCTCTATAAAAAGAGGCTAAAAACGACAAATCTTTTGATAATAATGTTGATGATTGCGGTGCTTAGCTCTGCTTTCAACAACTTAAGCTTATTTTTCACTAATAGTAGTTTTGTCAGTTCTTGGATTAGCCAGTCAAGAATGAACTGTACTCCCCCGTCAGCATGCTTGGTCCCCGCAGGGCAAAGTGTTTACAACTGCCGAGGGAAAGAACTTTCAACACACACATTTCAACTCTGGTTACTCACGCAAACCAAGCAGCTTTCCTGTGATCCACAGACACATTCAGACTCATATCCTGACATATTTGTCGAATAGCACGGAATGTGTTTTAGCACGATGCGATTCTCAGAAATCTGACTAAGTCTAAGTCAGGAAACAGAATGCTGACCGTATCTCTCGCAAAAGATGTCTACCTTATGTTCAGTAATAGCAGCGATACAACATCCAAGATCATGGCATCGATGAGTGAAAGCAACTTCTAAGGCACCCTGTAAGTTATTAAAATCATATGACAAGGGCCGGCCGTGACGTCTCTGCCGGTACCCGACCAAATTTGGAATGTCAAATTCCCAAACTGTGTACGGGCGAGCTCATGTTCTCCCCTGCTGCCAGCTCGGGAGAGAGAAGACAACTCACAGCTCTCCTCCCAAACATGTGACGCCAGCCAGCTGCTTCTCTTCACACTGCTGGCACCAGCAGCGCACATGAGGCCGCAGGGTGGGGGCGGAGGAGACCCAATCATCCCCGTGCCCACAAGCCATTGCACTCTGGGACATAAAGGTACATAAAGTACCTAAAAAAAGTACAAATTCTTGTCGTGGGGCGGAACCCTATAGGTACATAAAATTGCCTTTTTAGGCTTGGAAGACATACTCATTTGTACCCGAAGAGAACATTACTGTACATTCAGGGAAATGTTATCCTCGGAGAACAAAAAACAGTGCTTCACTGTGGCTTTATTTCTGAGAGCGTGGGCGACAAGAATTGTGCGTTGCCACGGCGCGGCTCCCGGCCAATCGGCACCGACGACCTCGACCCTCATAACGGAGCGGGGCTCCTGGATGATTGGTGGAGGGAGAAGACATTTCAACATTAGTGAAACGATGTCAGTTTCAGAGCCGGCGAGTTCCACAACTCCCCCCTTTCAGGAGATTAAGGGCAGTCCGTCGATGGTGATGACTCCTTGGGGTCGACTTACAGCAAGCCCTAGGACACTAAAAAGAGTTCGAGATCAGCGTCATCTGCCTACCTCAGCGAAATCCCTAAACCAACAAACGCCTCCGACGTATTTGTTTTATTTTACGAGGTAAGCGCGGTTTAATTAGACACAACCGGCGTATCCGTTTCTGTTCCTGATGTTTATCCCGTGGATTTCTCCGCTCGGACTGAAAGCGTTCTTTCGCGCGCGCTTGCTTCATCTCCGCCGTGGTCACGGACTTCAAGCACCCTAATTGTTCGCAATCACTTTCCGCTGCTCGAGACGACGTACGAAATCCTGCCCACCGCCACAAAGTCACTGCTATCAAAATGAGCACCAGGTGCACGTCTGTGTTCGTACAGTACGGCGATTGATCATTCTGACCAATTTCCCTGGACAATTAGATGCCACCGCTGTACGGAATATGAAAACATTGCACAACCTTTCGCTCTGGGCTCCGGCATCATGTCTGGCTATGCGGTTGAAGTAAATTGTAACCTTGTAACAAAGACTTGATTGATTAGGCTAAGGGTCTGAATACTTATAAAAATGAGATTTCGGTTTTTAATTTTCTTATAAATGCGCAAGAAAATTCTAAAAACCTGTTTTCACTTTGTCATTATGGGTTATTGAGTGTAGATTGATTGGCAAAAATAGCAGTTCTATCCATTTGGAAATTCAAATTAAATCACATACAACAATCGATACAACACAATAAAGTGTGCCAAATAGTGAAGGGGTCTGAATACTTTCAAAAGCCACTGTATATCTCCACGGGGGAGGAGAATTATGGGGCATTATGGGTTCCAGATCCCCTGTTCTTGGACCAGAATGTAGGCTACAGTATGGTTTTCACATAATCTGTACAGGTCCAGTTTGCGGTCCTGACTGGACAATATAAATGTCTGGTCGGAATAACAGATTAAAATCTGAAATTGGCTGTGACATTTTACTCAGGGAAGGAAGGTGTCTGGTCCTGACAAGTTTTAAATCTGGCAACCCCAGTGTATATTGATCGAATCTCATCGTCAGGGTTGCCAGTCACTCCGATTTATTGCTAATCCAATTATAATGCACTTCCCCAGTGTGCCACGGGCAGCAGATCTCACCTTAGAGTGGGGCGAACAACCACTGTAGGCCAATCATCCCCGACAGCCCATAATAACCACCCTACCGACGGCCGTGTAGACAACCTCACAGAAATAAACCAAAGGGAGGGAAATTTGCAGGTACTCGTCACACCTGAGACTTAATTGGCAAGCCCAACTGATTTTACCCAAGATGTCACAGCATGTGTGTGCTTTCTGTGGCATCAAATGGAGTTCCAGTATTTTACTCTCACCTCCTCTTTCTCTCTCTCTCTCTCTCTCTCTCTCTCTCTCTTTCATGCACACACACTCTCATACACCCACTCATACGCACATTTGTATATACTCATATATACACACACACACACACACACACAAACACAAACACAAACACTCATACATGCACACACAAGCACACACACACACACACACACACACACACTCACACACACGCAAACATGCATGCACATACACACAGTTTCTGCTGTGAATCGTTGCCCAGTCATTCATTGTGAGGAGACCACCCATCTTGTTGAACATTAAAAGGAAGCACAGCTACACTTGCACTGTACCTCTCCACTCAATATAACACGGACCGAAAATGCAACCTTTTGGATCGAGACTGCCACCTTGTTCTGTGTTTTTCACGTACAGCTTTCGCATGTGCTGTTAATGTGTCCTTCCATGAGTCATGTGGTCCAGGGTGAGCTCTTGATTCGCTCCTGTTTTTTTGTTCCTGTATCACTTCTTCACAGGAATATTTATAGGCTGTTAATTTGTTCCTATTGGAACTGTTAATTTGTTCCTCCACAAATTGTTCAAGCATACCTGTAGGAGTTGCGTGCAACTTTTATTCATACAGGGAAATCTCACTCACACTGTGGGTCCCTTTCTATTAAGCACTGATTATAAAAATAGAACAACAGAGGTATTCAACAGTCACCACACTACAGCAGAATTTACAACAGATAAAGTTGAATAGAGTACATAAAAAATGAATACAAAAATGAACACCTAAATGAAGAAAAATGTTTATCAAATAATAACAACAGCTAACCAGACAATTCCATTCAGAACATTTAGATCCAAAGGTAACCAGGTTCTTGATCGGGGACCTCAATTGGCCCACAGTAATCAAAGAGTGTGCATCTGCATGTGCTCTTTATGTTTACATGTACATGTATGTGTAGCTGTATGTGCAGTTCATGAGTACATGTATGTGTAGCTCATGTGCATCTATAGTGCTGTTTATGTTTACATGTACATGTACATGTATGTGTAGCTCATGTGCATCTATAGTGCTGTTTATGTTTACATGTACATGTATGTGTAGCTCATGTGCATCTATAGTGCTGTTTATGTTTACATGTACATGTACATGTATGTGTAGCTCATGTGCATCTATAGTGCTGTTTATGTTTACATGTACATGTACATGTATGTGTAGCTCATGTGCATCTATAGTGCTGTTTATGTTTACATGTACATGTACATGTATGTGTAGCTCATGTGCATCTATAGTGCCGTTTATGTTTACCTGTACATGTACGTGTAGCTAATTTCCATATCAGTATGCGCTGTTTATGTTTACATGTACTGCATTTGCAGCTGTATGTGCAGTTCATGTGTATTAGCTGTGTACCTGTATGAGTGTTTCCCTGAACGAGCTGTTGAGCTGAGGTGCGCTGTAAGGCAGTGAGCTGGCTGGCTCGCTGGCGGTCCGGACGCACTGAGGTGGACAGAGTGACGGACGGATTCCCCCAGCCGAGTCTTTAACGCCCTCCCAGGGGACGGCCAGGTTGGCAGGCTGTCAGTCAGGTCTGTCAGCAGCGCTGGGATTGAGACGGACAGATCGAGGGGTCCACAGGGAGTAGCCCTTTCTCTGCGAGAGGCAGTGAAGTATTCACACAAGAACAGGGCCACGCGTCCCCTGATTTCACCTGAAACTCGCTCCCGATTCTTTCGGAAGTCTTTTCTTTCCTTTCCCAGTCTTCGCCCGAGCTTCCGAAAACACGGAAGAATTCATCCTTTTCCGTTCATGCATCTCTTATCTGTCATTTCTGGATCACAGAGTCTGTAGGGCTCTTTTTTTTTGTACTTCTCAGTCTGACATTTGCTACAAAGCATTTTAACATAATGAACGTGTGGTTTAATGGAGGAGCTGCCAGATTTTCTGCTATTCAGATGAGACGGAGGACTGTTTCCATGGTGAACCGTTGCCATTTTCCGCCTGGTTTCGGTTCGCGCCTCTCTCAAGAACACTGTGGACTCTTCGTGTCGAGATTTGGAGAGCGCTTGAGACGCCGCGCGAACAAGATCTGTCAACAGGCTAACTTTCTGTCACCCTGGTGTGCTATAGGCAGCAGACTTAGACCGCCATTTCACCACTAAAAAACAAACAGAATACACAGCAATGCCATTGTTCAATTCCGCACAATGAATCAAGTACAAAGGTTTTGACGAGCCGTGTTTGAAAGGATGATAAAATGGCGGGTGAATGGGTGGAGGAGCGATGTTGGACTGAGAGTGTGTACATGACACGAGGTGTACTGCACGGGAGGGGAGGGGAGCTGGTCCCCAAAAATGCACTCCCTGTAAAAAATGCACTACAAAAATGCACTCCCTGTAAAAAATGCACTACAAAAATGCACTACATTACCCACACCCAAACGGGAGAAAGACAGATTGCTATAGAACTACCCCCCCCCTCCCCTTACCCTCCCCCCAACTTAGACCAATCACATTCACTCCATTTCAGACTGACGTTTCAACATTCACAATGCCTTTCTCAGGTTTCTAAAGACATCACAGACGTTCATTTCTAGATTTATTTATTACTGCATTTTAACCCTTGTTTACTTTTTAGCACCTTTAAAACTGTTAGCCTGGGTGAAATATACACATTATTGAGATTTTTAAGCAATACAGAAGCATAATGAGTGCTAAAATATTCTATATTTATGATCTTTATCTCAATTCAATGCACTGAGATACAACAATATAAACTGTGTTCGTGTTTATGCTTGTCATTAACCTCTGCTAGATCACATTTAGCAATGGAAATGTCATTTACTTTTTGTGATAAAGATATGATTTATATAAAGCCACTATAATGAAGGCTTGGAGGCATAAATCATGTTTATCTGTGAAAATTTTAAATGAAGCAAGAGTTCCATGCAGTCTATTATTGACATTCATTGTTTTGAACTGACTCATTCTCAATCTTTATTTTATTATATTAAAATAAACCATATCAGCAAAAACACATGAAACAAATAGATGATGAATAACAAATAAGATACCAAAATTTGCGCTGCATTAGTCAATGGTTATGAAATTCATTTCTCAAAAGTGTCATTCCTCCTTTACTAAAATTGGTCAATTTCACCCAAACTGAACGCAAGCATTAATGGGATAAGCACACAGAACTCTCATACCAAAAGTACGAGACCATCCAGTGCACAATATATACATATGACCCCAAGCTCATTTTCAACTCTCAAAATGGCCACTGACTGATCATTTGGAGGAAAACACACAAAACTTGAATCTTTCAATAAAGATCAGTGCACACCACCAACACAACTCCCATCAATCGGTCATTTGGAGAAAGAAAAAAAAAAAAGGAAAAGCTTTTATCTGTCAATAAAGATCAGTGCACAGCAGGAGAACACTTCCTGGAGCTCTTGCCCCTCTCCCCTGAACTCATGGACCTCTCCGCCTGGGTCCCTCACTGTGAGGTCCTGGGCCACTGCAGCCCCACTCCTCCCCTGGTTCATCCCCAGGCCTGGAGCCTCGATCCTGGAGCTCCAGACGCCTGCCTCCACCCGTCAGAGCTGCATACTGACATCCCTCCATGTGGACTTCCTCACTCACCGACGAGCGTCACCCTATAGCCGGGTTCCTCCCGAGATTTCTTCCCATCGGGGAGCGTACTCTCACCACTGTCTGAGGGTTTTTCTACCCACTGGGAAGGAGTTTTTTTTTGCCTCATATGCTATCTAGGGGGCTCAGGGCAGATAGTCCCCCTTTTGTCCTCCTTTCTGTTCCTCTGTAAAGTGTCTTTGTGGCAGCCCTCTGTGAAAAAAGTGCTAATAAAACTGAATTGAACTGAATCGAACACAGAGCGAGAAGTGCAGGTCGTGATTGCAACTCCGCCACTGTTTAGGCCAAACTTTAAACTTTAAACATTCTGTTCTCTAACAAAAGTTACAGGACAGAAAGCGGCGGAGTCACGAACGCGTTTTATGCTGCCAGGTAGAAAGTGGTGCGCCCTTCATTGAAAACGCAGTTTGTGCGAAGGCAGTGTGTTGCAGTGTGACAGCTCACATCTGAAGAGCTCCGTGTGTTGGTGACACAAGTGCACTTTGGTCCAGTTATGACTCAGAGATTGTTGCGACCCGTATTGCGCCAAAAAATTTCAAAGCAAGTTCGAGCACAGCTATCTAAACTAAAGAAGCCGAATTTCCTTTGACCGTTACAATGACGGTGTGTTCAAGGTTTTCTAGCCCAAGGCTTTCATAGATATGATTACATCGTGGTGCCAGGGGGTCCGTGGTCAGTGCTGACACGTGAGAACAGGAAGTTATTCAAGAAGATAGGAGAGCGAAGGTGCGACTGTGGCCACGGAATGGAATTGTAAACAATGTTCGATTGGTCTAAATATTCACACTGACCCAAATACTGTTATTTTACACCTCCATCTATTTAGCATGTTTTTCGACTTTCAAAACGGTGATCAAAAATTATTTTTAAGTACTAGAAATCACATACTGTGCAAGTCACACAGGCACTTATCATTACTCTGAAGGTCTTGGTGCAGGGCTTTTGATGATGAAATGTCAGTCTGGCTTTGACCTGTTCATTAAATGTGTGAATAGCTGAAAGCGCTGCTTTCTACAGCTGTCCTCCTGAGTCTTCAGTTTAGACTTTATAGAGGTTAAATGGGGAAGGATTCATTTTGTATACTCCGACTGCTGAGCGCGGATGCATTCCTCTTTAAATAGCTGAGCTGAACAGCCACTGAGGAAGCCATTTTGGCTGCTGAAAAAAACATCTCAAGCTAGGTTTTGAAACAGCTGGTATCTGGTTGACCAGTTCAGACCAGCTCAAGCAATGTTTTGAAACAGCTGGTAGCTGATTATTTCAAGCTGGTCATAGCTGGATTTTACACCAGAGTTCATTTAGATTTAGAAAAAGAACTGTTTGTGCAATAGTAATATTGGGAGTGACGAATAGAATTAGATTTTTAGAAAGTGTTGTTACTGAAATAATATGGTGTGTACATTCAGTTCAATACACTGCAACAATGATAGTAAGAATTAAGATCTAATTTCACAATACCCGGTCTGGTTAAGTTCTGATTGACATTTTATCTTCACTATCGAGAAGAGAAGAGGTGGGGGTGGGCATATTCAGTTTTGGTTCTTTCTAACAGACATTACAGTACATGCAAAAAAAGTTGTTTGGCACTTTCAACAAAGCTTAAAAACATTCTAGTCACAGATAGGGATAATTTTCGTTGCTTCCTGGCCTGACTCAATCATTAGCATGATGCTGCCTAGCACCTACTGTAACCTGAATACTCCATCCTGGTGGAGCTGCCAGTTTTTGCATTTTCAAGGCCAATTGAAACTTATTTTACATATTTTACTGACTTATGGGACTAAAAACCAACTGGCAATTAAGATCCTTTTGGGATTTCCTAAAACCAAATAAGAAACACACAAGTTCAGAAAGCAAGATGGACTCGTCTCTAAGGAGATCCACCCACATTCCCTGGGAGTCTAATTTGCTAGAAGGAAGTCAGCAGTTTGGTCATTATTATTTTCTTCCTCGTTGTGAATGGTGTCGAGGGCGTCGGCTTTTATTTTGGCAGTGAAAATTCTTGTTTTTGGCATCTTTGACAATCAGATTGCATCACTTCTTTGCTAAAAAAAAATTAATGGAGTGATTTATTTCCAGGGCAGCCTATAGCCCAGTGTAGCTAAGGTGGAACTAAGTATAGCCCAATGTAGCTAAGGCGGAGCTAAGTATAGCCCAATGTAGCTAAGGTGGAGCTAAGTATAGCCCAATGTAGCTAAGGTGGAGCTAAGTATAGCTAAGGTGCTTGACTGAGACCTGGAAGGTTGCTGATTCAAGACCCAACGCTGCCACAATAAGATCAGTGCAGCTGTTGGGCCCTTGAACAAGGCCCCTAACCCCCACATTGCCAAGTCTAATCAATGTAAGTCGCTTTGGATAAAAAATGTCAGATAAAATAACTGTAATGTAATGTCGTACAGAAAACTGTCACAAACACACTGCACAGAGTAACAGAAGGGCGAACAGGCCTGAAGCCCCAAATAGCAAGCACATGAGGTAAAAAAAACCCTAAAGGTGTTTTTCTCACCACCAAAAAAAAACTAAACATACTGTATATTGAACTCAGGGAGCTACATTACCAACTCACCAACAATAAACAATCTTTATTTTTCTCCCCACAAGGGAGTTTTTTTTAGCTTGTACGCTTACTTCACTGGGGATTCATGCCTGGTGTTTGCCCTTCTGTTACTGTGTAAAGGGTCTTTGTGACAGTCTTCAGTAAAAAGCGCCGTACAAATAAAGATTGAATTCAATTGAATTAAACAGGTGCTGTAGTCAAGGCCTACTAGGTACGGGGGTTAAATAGATTGGCAGTAAACCAGGAATGCTAGCATCGAGATAAAAGTCTCATCAAAACATCTCCGTCTTCTGAATATACAAGCACCAGAAGTAATATAGATTACCCGTTCCTCACAGACCACCTGACATGTACCGTAAGGGTCCTTCTCGATAATGCTTACCGTTTACACACGCAAGGAGATACTAGTCGCTTGTTGTACTCAAAAACATTGTATGGAGACTGAATGCAGAGACTGTTGTGAAGATGGTGCAGGTGTGTGAGGTCAAGGGAGATCCACCGTCTCCATGCGTGTGTCGCATTGTGGAAGAAAAATGTGTGACGGCAAACACTTCACCGAAGTCACAGTGCAGTGTGCTTGTTGTAACTGCGTTGAGGAGAACAGGATAGCGTAGCACAGCGCAGCATAGCACAGCGTAGCACAGCGTAGCGCAGCGCTGCCTGGGTATTTTTAGTCGCAAACAGCTCACTCTGCATCGCCTGCATCTCCCACACTCGATGTCCTCATCTTGCATAACACAGCAGACGAGACGCGACCAATTATTCAATCATCCGGTGGTCTCATCAATCAATTAATTGCACTAATGAGATGATCGCTTCGCTGAACACAGGCCAGAAGGAAGCATGCGATTCGGCTTGTGTGTGCGTCTGTGTGTGTGTTTGGATGTGTGTGTGTGTGTGTGTGAATGCGTGTGCCTGTGTCTGTGTGAGTACGGGTGTGTGCGTATGTGTGAGCGTGAGTCTGGGTATGTGTGAATGTAGGTGCTCGCATATTTGTGTGAGTGTGCATGTGTTTATGTGTTTATGTGTGTGTGTGTGTGTGTGTGTGTGTGCGTCTGTGTGTCTCTGCGTGTGTCTGTGTGCAGATGTGTGTGTGTCTGCGTGTGTATGTGTGGCTGCGGGTGTATGTGTGTGTGCCTTTGTGTGTCTCTGTGTGTGTTTGTATGTGCGTGTGTGTGTGTGTGTGTGTGTGTGTGTCTCTGCCTGTGTTTGTATGTGTGTGTGTGTGTGTATGATCTCAGAGGGACAGCCAGGTAAGCCCCAAGCACCCTGGCCCTGGCTGACTCATCAAGCTCTAATGAATCACAGTCTAAACAACTTCCAGCGTTTCTGGCTCCGACGCCGCACAGCCATCCAAGAAAACCTTAATTAGCAAATTAGCTTCAACTGAGGCTGCGCTTATCTGGATTCATTATACCCCGATGACTCCTGTTGCTGCTGTCGGAGGAGGAGAGCTCGTGCCAGGCCCACTCCGGATCGGAGAAGCAGACAGTGATGAATACGCACGGAAGCATGAGGGATGCATAACGAGAGCGAGAACGTTGGCTAAACGTTCGCGAACTCTCGTTTCTTATCTTTAAAGAATCAGATCCGTCCGACTACGCGCACCTTAGGGCCGAGAGGAACGTCTGCCGCTCCGAAAGAAAACAACATTCACGTCGGCAGGTTAACAAGGAGTAACAGACAGACAGCTGAATATACAGCGTGTCGTCTGGCAATCAGCGCAACGGCGCTTCCTTACCGACTGTGAATTCGAAAGCCGCAGCAGTTGGGAAAGTGGAGAGCGTTTTTCGGTTTCTTGAACGCATAACAGTGTGAAGCACAGCGAACACTTTCTCAGGTTTCGTCTCATTATTCTTGTGGGTGTGTCCCAGCGATCACTCAGTCTAGCTCAGTGTGTAAGTCATCGGGGAGTTGGCTGCCGGATGACAGGGGGATAATTAATCACTGGTTTCAGATTACCAGAACGTCACGAAGGACAGCATGTAGACACTGCAGGCAGACATACGGGAAGAGTAGCCTTGCTTTCCAGGCTTATCCATATCCTCACAGACACTATTCCTGGCCAGAATAGCATCGTATTTGTGTATTTGAAGATTGCAGGGGAAAACGCAGGGAGGGAGTTGATCTCCTCTCTAATCATTTTGTTGGCAATTCACAGTTGGGGGAGGTACATTCAGAACCAGTACGCCAGAAGTCATATGAAAATAGTTGGTGAGAACATTGATTAAACTGAAATGCGCATTACAGCTGATTGACTTCCTCGATGCCATTTCACGCACAGGAACCTAACATTCCCGTGTGTACTGATGTGTGGAGGCTACGCTTTCTTGCATAAAATACTTTAGGCGAGGAAAAGCTGGAAAGTTAATTTTACGTGACATGTACTTATATTAGCAAAAATGTTTCAATTAGTGCTTTAACATTTATCCCAAAACCAAGGGGTGACAGAAAACTGCCCTGCTGAAAAAAACCTGCTCAAGCTAGGTTCTGAAAGAGCTGGTAGCTGGTCATTTTAAACTGGTCATAGCTGGAAAACTGGTAATTTTCCACTAAGGTGAAGCTTTATTATATTTACAGTTAGACCACTGAGAGGATTGGCTTTGACTTCATCACTTATTCCTGTGAAGCACTGGCGGGAACACCCCAAAACTCTTCATTAATTTTCTCTTCAGTATCTGTACATTGACTGGCATATGAAACAGTCAGGCTTATTTCCTTATGCATTGAAATACACTTGATCTTCCATGACGAATAACAGAACGGACAGAGTCTTTTGGCCAATTGCGCTGGCAATTTCAGCTAGAAAACTGTAAACCATAGGGCGTGTTTGAAAATGAAAGTCCCTTCTTTAGTAAGAAGCCTTGACAGGAAACAGGTATGAATGTTCAGGAAGTGAGGAGGCAGGCCTTACCGAGTGCTCTGAATGCAAGCCAATGAAGAGCCTTGAGAATAAAAAAGTAGATATTCTATGTCGGGAGATGGTATCCGGAGGGCTTGCCTTCTGAAGATGAAACCAAAGGCTGGGTTTCCATCACTCGACTGGAATCGCAGAACGTTCACAAACATTCTAACGTCGCCCTATATTGACTATGGTCGTTGTTTAATTAAAAATATATTTCATTTATGAAGTATGAACTGAATGTCAATGTGACCAGTGCTGTTGCTGGTTGCAGCACTGGTCCCCAGACGTATAAACCAGCCTTCACAGGAGCAGTCAATAGCCTGCAGCCTAGTGGCTAATGTGCTCGACTGGGACCTTGAAGGTTGCCGTAGGCACGATAACACCTGCACAGCTGTTGGACCCCTAACCCCACATTGCTCCAGGGAGGGGGATTGCCCCCTGCTTAGTCTACTCAACCGTAAGTCACTTTGGATAAAAGCATCAGCTAAATGACTGTAGTGTAATGTAATGTAATGAAAGGGTACATTCAGGGAGCTGTGATGGTAACAGCTCCCTCTGCTGGAAGGTCAGATAGCAAACCGCCACTGCTTCAAAAACAGTTGAGTCGTCTCCCTCGACCAACAAGCCTGACCTTTCGTCTCACAACAGCGGACTCCATTCATGCTTAATTCCGGAAGGATCCGTAAGGACCGCCTGACCCACACCAGAACAGCTTTATTCCAGCTTCACTGTCACATGCCCGAAAATAAATACAAACACCTATCCTCTCTCACAAAGCAACAGTAGCCCCTGTGAACGGGAGAAAACTATCTTTGAACAGTGTCTGTTCTCTCACACACCCCCCCCCCCAACCCACCCTTTCAAGCCCTATACCTTTTTTTCAACATTCTGAAACTTCCGTGTCAGTAACCTTTATAAACCCATCTCGGCACTGACCTACACAGCTTCCGAAAAACGGACACATAAAAGCATTAGTTGTTTTCTTTTGTGAGAGGAAGAAGAGAATCGGAGGTGAAATGGGGGCTGGGGGATTGGGGGGCGGGGGTAGAGAAAGGGCAGGAAACAGTAAGGTTTTGAGGAATCACTGAAACTAAAAGCACATCATTTTAGGGCAGGTCGAACATCTCCGAATGACATTGCGTTCATACGCAGGGTGAATGATGCCAGATGGCCATCTATTTTTTATCAATTTTTCCGCAGAAATGTAATTTAATCGAAGCTGTATTTTTCCAGGGTCGTCACATTGAGATGACCAGGAGCCCTGGAGCCTCCATACTGTATCTTTGAACAGTTAAGAAGTAGAATTAGCTTCCATGCCCCCCCCCCCCACACCCCCCCCAATGCAATCTATCCTGTAAAAATTAGAAGAAGGTTAAGCGCCTTGGTTCATAATTATTCAGCGCTGGTTGTTGGGGGTATTGTATATATCATCACCCTGTCTAACAGGGGGTTAGAAACCAGCGGCCCCCCCCTCCTGCCCAGAGCTGCCTCTGCGCAGGTATATTTATAAAATGGCCGCCGTGAGTGGCATCATGAGTCACTCCAAAGCTGGATAGGAGGCCACACTCACACTGCTGCTTCAAGCATTCAGTCGTATTTCTGAGACTAATCAACGCGTTTTAAGATTATAACTCAAGGTGATTCTGTCAAAGCTTCCCTGCGGTGCATCGACCAAAGTCATTCCGGTTGCCGTGCCAAACCTTTGGTGGCAATCTGAATCTGTTTCAACTTTATTGGCCAAGTGTGCTCAAATGCAAAAGGAATTTGGCTGCAGCCTTACACAATACAAAACAAGAAACACAACAAGACAATAAATATAAAATAGATTAATATAGAAAGAGCATTAAAGAGCATTTACACAATATACACAATATATATTTCTGATTCACAGTTCTGGCTTGAATATTGCACATAACTATGGCAGTGGAAAAGGCTTGAAAATTGCAGAAAAGACAGAGATCTTTCGGGTTGTATTAATTGTTCAAGATTGAAATGACTCATGAAAAAAACGCTTCTACGTGGTTGTTTTGTCAATCTGCACATCACAAACTTACACAGCACACAGCATTTTCTGCAAATGCATTCACCAACATTTCTGGACTCTACAGCTATAAAGCACATAAGACATTGTAAACATTGCTCCTTAACCTGATGAAACGACAGCAAAATGTTTATGTGTGTGAGTGTATGTGTGTAGGTGTTTTGCGTGCATGTGTGGGGGAATGTGTGTCTCAGAGTGTTCTTGTCCACAACTCCACATACATACATTAACTAAGATAAATCGATTATGGTCAGAATTATCTTCTGAGAATATGGTCTGCGCAAAACCAACTATTAGAAGAGTTGCCATACACCGACATATAAGGTGGCAGTGTCCAATAACGATTAGACAGCTGAGCTTGTTACCGGAAGGTTGCAGGTTCAAATCCCAAGAGGGTCACTGCCCTGGGCAACTAAAGCAAATGAGCTGATTAACCTGCTTCAGCACATCTGCAGGCAGTATGAATGGAGACCATACAGAAACAGCATTAATGGTTAATGTCAGTGGCCTACTGTACAAATATATGCGCACGTATTTATATTAATCCTGATCTAATCCTTATCAGACATCTTAGGGTAATTATACCATCAACGCCTAAGTATTCCGTATCTATGAAAAGAACAAGTGTTATTATTATTTTTTACATTGCAAACAGAAGGTAAGAGAGGTTGCAGGTTGCATAAAGAACTTTCAGTGAAACTATTAGTTTATCCTTAATAAAGGAGTTCAATGCTAAATGATAAACTCGTAAATGGAATTTTTCTGTTACGATAGGGTGACTCAGTTGAAACAGTAATGGAAAATTAACTAAGTACGTGGATTATGATAAAGATTAGCCTCAGAGATTTTTTGTTGCTGAAAAATCTAATACAATGTAATAACTACACACTGCAAGCAGTCTGAAGTGTTTGGTGTTTTAATTACGCGGATGTGTAATTTAGCGCAGAATTAAGAGTTATAACGTTACTGCTGGGTGGATGCTAAGAGGTCACATGCTGCCACACTTTGTGTTTTCCTGAATTCAAGGAGGAAGATGCAGTCACAAGGTGGAGCGATGAATACAACTGCACAAAACAAACAGGCCAAATAAAAAAACAATATGCATTATTACGACAGGTATATTACTTAGAGTATACTCCTGCTATGACTACCACTGCCACTTCTTCTGCTATCACTACTGCTGCTGTTATTACTACTGCTACTGCTACTGCTGCTACTACTACTACTACTACTACTACTACTGCTACTGCTGCTGCTGCTGTTATTACTACTGCTGCTACTGCTACTACTACTACTACTGCTACTATTACTACTACTACTGCTGTTATTACTACGGCTGCTACTGCTACTACTACTGCTGCTACTATTATTACTACTACTACTATTATTACTATGGCCACTGCTGCTACGACTGCAGCTGTTACTACTAATACTGCTACTATTACTACTACTACTACCACCACCACCACCACCACCACCACAACAACAACAACAACAACAACAACAACAACAACAACAACAACAACAACAACAACAACAACAACAACAAAAACAATAATAATGTCTGTGTACAGTTCGACGCATGAGATGGTACTATTACCCCAGACCGAGATGAATGAAAGGACCATCTCGCTGTGCACTCCATGAGCATATAGTACGTGGATTTATTTTCACCAATTCGCCAAACCCGTTTCAGGCTGAACCGCGGCAGGGCTTTGGTAATGACAGCCGGAGGATTGCTCTTCCCGTAATGGCACTTGTGATGAAAAAAGGTTTTCAAGTAACTTAATGTTCTGTCATTTTGTTCATCTGGCCTGGCCTCTAAAACAACCTACAATCGGAAAACACGTAAATAACAAAATTGCAAAATTGGTGTCTTATGTTTAACAATTTAAAGTAAAAAAACAAAACAAACAAAAAAACATGAAATTCAAGAAATTATGGTATGGCTTTAGGAAAAACCTTTTATGAAAAATATAATAATCACGAGTGGTCTACCATCAGAATACTTTGAGTGTGGTCTTCGTACAAACCCCGTGGCTGAAAGAAATGGCTTCCCACCTAACCATGCATGTTCCACACTGAAGTGTTTTCTCACTGTGCTCCATGACCTACACTGAAATGACATGATCATACAGCCTCATTTACACAGACCTTTAGCACGTGTAAAACCTTTTCACACGCGCCAAACCAATAACATAGTCACTGATTGGCTATGGTATTTGTTTTGCACCAAACGTGTGATGGTTTCATTACTCGTTTGTTTACATACTATTGGTTGCAATATTAGCTGTGTGCGAACAGTTTTTGTATGTGCTTGTATAAGGTGTCAGTATATCACACCCGCAGTGTTTAAATGTCACGGATCCTTTCTCAGATTTCGCTGACAAACTCTTGCACTGCTGCATCATTTATGGTATTTATGGAGGTTACTTTGGTTATATCTGTTGATTTACCTGGATGCCAGTTCAACAGGCTCTATTTTTATTTTTTATTTTTTTGGCTCATCCTTAAAAAAGGATGCTAATATTACTTAATACAATGATGAAGCTGTGTGTCCAGTGCTTAGTAATGTAGTAATAATTACAGTAGCATGAACAGCATTGAGTCTCAACCTGCGGTGAGCTTAACAAAGTGGCCTATGTTTCAGTATAACCTCCAAGAACCCTGTATTATTCTATACGGGACATTCAATGACAATTAAATTAATAAGATATTTTTGAAAATATCTACACTGCAACATATTTGGTCAACCAAAACACTTGTATTATTTTGAATGCAAGTGTGGTTCGGACATTATCAACGTCATAAAAGAATGTATACATTAATGATTAGAACATGCATTTTTTAAATGAAGGTCCTGTTTGTTTCCCACTAACAAGCAAAGGCACTAGTCCCACTCTGCACAGTCGCAAGCAGTAAACATCAGAACCTGCTGCCTGCCCTGCAGCAGACTCCTCCATTAATCAACAACTTCCGCCATCGGAGCATCTCTGTGACCAGAGGCCCGGAGGGAGGAGCGCCCCCTACTGGCCCGAGCCTGCCACCACAAACAGATCCAATTAGGCTTCCCCGTAGGACTCCCATTGGCCTAGCTGTTTGAAATGAAATGAAACGGATACGGGGTGGTGTGTCTGCTGAGAGGGAATTATAAAAGGCCAGAGCTGTGTGTGTCCCTGCCGAGCCTGTCTGAGAGAGCACGTCCGTATGTGTGGTTTGGGCTTGTGTGGTTCTGAGAGAGCACGTCCGTATGTGCGGTTTGGGCTTGTGTGGTTCTGAGAGAACATGTGTGTATGTGCGGTTTGGGCCTGGGTGGTTCTGAGAGAACACGTCCGTATGTGCGGTTTGGGCCTGTGTGGTTCTGAGAGAACACGTCCGTATGTGCGGTTTGGGCCTGTGTGGTTCTGAGAGAACATGTCCGTATGTGTGGTTTGGGCCTGTGTGGTTCTGAGAGAACATGTCCGTATGTGCGGTTTGGGCCTGTGTGGTTCTGAGAGAACATGTCTGTATGTGCGGTTTGGGCCTGTGTGGTTCTGAGAGAACACGACCGTATGTGCGGTTTGGGCCTGTGTGGTTCTGAGAGAACACGCCCGTATGTGCGGTTTGGGCCTGTGTGGTTCTGAGAGAACATGTGTGTATGTGTGGTTTGGGCCTGTGTGGTTCTGAGAGAACATGTCAGTATGTGTGGTTTGGGCCTGTGTGGTTCTGAGAGAACATGTCTGTATGTGCGGTTTGGGCCTGTGTGGTTCTGAGAGAACATGTGTGTATGTGTGGTTTGGGCCTGTGTGGTTCTGAGAGAACACGCCCGTATGTGCGGTTTGGGCCTGTGTGGTTCTGAGAGAACACGTCCGTATGTGCGGTTTGGGCCTGTGTGGTTCTGAGAGAACATGTCTGTATGTGCGGTTTGGGCCTGTGTGGTTCTGAGAGAACACGTCCGTATGTGCGGTTCGGGCCTGTGTGGTTCTGAGAGAACACGCCCGTATGTGCGGTTTGGGCCTGTGTGGTTCTGAGAGAACACGTCCGTACGTGCGGTTCGGGCCTGTGTGGTTCTGAGAGAACACGTCCGTACGTGCGGTTCGGGCCTGTGTGGTTCTGAGAGAACACGTCCGTACGTGCGGTTCGGGCCTGTGTGTTTGAGGTCTGCAGTGAACTTACCTGCCGTCTTACAGCATCTCATACCGGCTTAGTTACGTCTCAGCACGCTTTGATTTTCTAGCACAGTTCACATTTTGTTTTTGTAATTTGTTTTTGTTGGAAATCGTGCATCACCACACACAAGACTTTTAAAACCACGTCGGGACAACCTGAGGCCACCCGGAGCATTCTCATCAGCGCAGGCAAAGACCGTACAACAATATCCACCCACGCAACAACAACTGTAAGGCTGACAGTGGGAAGAGGGATGAATTTCTGTGGCGACATGATATTCGGCTGTGCGCGTGTGGTTGGATGCATGTGCGTCTCTGTATATCAGTGATCACGTACGCATGTTTGTGAGCGTGCACACGTGTATTCATGCGTGTGCATGTGCATATGCAGTATTTATGATGGTGAGTATTTATGAATCAGTCCTTGAGTGTATTTATTTCATCTTCACTGTACATCCCTCTTCTCACACTTCATATGGGCTGTAAGATATCACTCACACACTCTCTCTCTCTCTCTCTCAGTGTCTCTCTCTCTCTCTCTCTCAGTCCCTCCCTCTCTCTCTCTCTCTCTCTCGGTCTCTCCTACCTGACTCGTCCTCAGACTTGTTGTCGTTGTCGGAGTCGGTGAGGGTGAGGGCCGAGTTCTCTCGGCTGGACGGGCCGGAGCTGCGGTGGGACCTGGAGGAGCAGCCGCCCCACAGCTGGACGGCGCGCTCGGGGGACATGCCCCCCTCGGGGTCGGAGTCGCCGTCGGAGCCGGCGCTCAGGGAGCAGCTGCGCTGCAGCAGGCCCAGGTCAGGGCAGTACGCGCCCGGGTGGGACGGGGGCTCGCACAGGCCCAGCTCCGCCAGCGTGAAGTTCCCTGCGGACGGCATCGGCAGGGTTACCACACCGCGGTCACACACTGCGGTCACTGTATCACCGGGGTCACACACGTCACTGTATCACTGGGGTCACTGTATCACTGGGGTCACTGTATCACTGGGGGTCACTGTATCACCGGGGTCACTATCACTGGGGTCACACACGTCACTGTATCACTGCGCTCATACACGTCACTGTATCACCGGGGTCACTGTATCACTGCGCTCATACACGTCACTGTATCACTGGGGTCACTGTATCACTGGGGTCACACGTGTCACTGTGTTACAGCAAAAAAAATCGAATCACTTAACAAGTATCTTAGTCTTATATTTAGACTTAATTTGACTTATTTAGATTTAATTATTATTATTTCTGTTACTTTTTTGCAAAATGAGAAAAAAAAAACTGCCAATGAGGTGAGAAAGTTTGACTTGTTTCAAGTTTCAAGAAAATTTCACTTGTAGCACTTAAAACAAGGTAATGTTTTCTACTTGAGAGAAAAGATCTTGTTAAAAGAGGAAAAAAATGCTTGTTAAGAGCCATCTTTTGCAGTGTACTCTTTTCTGAGCTTGTCTGATGCATTCGAACCTATAAAATACTCAAAAAAGTGCAAACCCCGCTTTCTGGTCCTCTTGGTTGGCCAATTGCAACAGGCAGGATCAATCAAGCACAGATTTAATTGGCTAAATATCAGCGAAATAATTATCTCCCCTCAGCTTGTGCTGATGTGTGGTGAGCATTCTGGCACAAAATGGCTGCCGTTGCTTCAACCAGGCGGGTGCTACACATTGGTGGTGGTTGAGATGAGTTTCCCTCTCATCAGTGCTGAGTATGAGAAAAGCACGATATAAATGCAAGTAATTATTATTATTTAGTAGAAAAGTATTTGAATCCAAAACAATGACTTTTCAATTCAATGGCTATGGAACCTGCATCCTCTACTGCACTGCAGCCCACAGCCAGTAGGGGGGGAAGGTCTTGGGGGTATGGAGATGTAGTATGGGGTGGCACGGATGGTGCAGTGGGTAGCACCGCCGCCTCACAGCAAGGAGGCCCTGGGTTCGAATCCCGGTCGGCTGGGGCCTCTCTGTTTGGAGTTTGCATGTTCTCCCTGTGTTTGCGTGGGTTTCCTCCGGGTACTCCGGTTTCCTCCCACAGTCCAAAGACATGCATGTTAGGCTGATTGGAGAGTCTAAATGGCCCATAGGTATGAGTGTGTGAGTGAATGGTGTGTGTGCCCTGCGATGGACTGGCGACCTGTCCAGGGTGTATTCCTGCCTTTCGCCCAATGTATGCTGGGATAGGCTCCAGCCCCCCTGCGACCCCATTCAGGATAAGCGGGTTAGGAAAATGAATGAATGAATGAATGAATGAGATGTAGTGTAGCCATAATAAGATCAGTGCAGCTGTTAGGCCCTTGAGCAAGGCCCTTAACCCCACATTGCTCCAAGGGGGATTATCCCCTGCTTAGTTTAATCAACTGTAAGTCGCTTTGGATAAAAGCGTCAACTGCAATGAGACTCATTATCAGGTATCCGGCAAACATGTAGAATTGACTATCCACCTGGCTATCAGTCTGTTCACCTAGCTTTCAGTCAATCTACCTGGCTATCAGAATTCAAACCATCCATCAGAAATCACCACATCTAAACATCTAAACATCTAAACGTCTAAACAGCACTGAACTGGGTATCAGCTTTCAGTACCCGCTGGGTCCTTATCCTCCTATTAATGGGATATTTGGGAAATGTTTACTTACAGTCACAAAAAAAGCCTTTATTTCACAAAAATGTTTATTTAGGGTAAACCTGGTATTTTAATCATAACATTTACATTGATTCGCATACATAGAATTCTCAGTTAACCTATTGAGTATGGCGCGATGAATACAGCGCTATGAAAGTGAGTGCTATGATCGCTTCAGTTTATTTAATTGAATTGAGCCACTTTCAAGTTCATTCCATTTAATTAGCCATTGCCTATTTAACGCTTTCATTGTGATATTGTCCTGCTTCATTCTGCATGCACCGTGCATGCGTACCTTCGTAACCGCGTTCTTTATGCCAGTGACACAGGCATCCTTTTCTGCACCACTTTAATCCTGTTTGTATATGCGATACCATCTGCCGACAAGAAGTTCCTTGACTGAAAAATAAAGTTATTTAAATGAAGCCATTTTATTGTAGGTGTTTTATTGAATGTAAAATGTAATTTGTTTTTCTGTCCTGGATAATGAAGTCATGATTAGGCATGTTTATGAAACATTTATATAAAGAAATGTCTTGACAAAAACTCATTAAAGAAACATGTTTTTGGAGTGCCTTTGCACCCCCGCTCGCACACACACAGGCACACACAGAGGCACACACACACACACATACACACACACACACACACACACAGGTGCGCACACACACACGCACGCACACACACGCACACACACACACACACACATACACACACACACAGGTGCGCAGACACACACGCACGCACACACACGCACACACATATGCACATGCACACACACAGGCCCAAACACATACACGCACACACACACACACACACATGCGCGCACACACACATGCGCAAACACATGCTCACTCACTCACTCACTCACTCACTCACAGACATAGACACACACACATACACACACACACACACACACACACATACACACACATACACACACACCCACACACACACACACACACACCCACACACACAGACCTTGACGTCTACTTGCGGTGTTAGCTCTCAGGATATTTCAGGCACAGTCCATTCGACAGCTCAGTCAAACCCAATTAATTAAGCAGACAGGGGGTAACCTGGGAGACCAGGCCTAGAAAACAAATCACTTTGCTCCGGGCGAGCAGAGAGACCTGGGGAGTGTCCTTTCCGACAGAGCCAGACTCCCAACCCCACCGGCCCCAATCTGTACCTCCGTACAGCTCCCACACCCCTCCCTCCCTCCCCAATCTGTACCTCTGTACAGCCCCCACACCCTACCCCCCCTTCCCCTTACCCTGCACTAAAGAGAGATCTACACCACAGGTCTGCCCCTGCAAGTGAGCTGAGTAAGGGTAAAACTCTGAAGATGAAGGTGTGTGAAATTCACAAACAGTGTAATACACAATGGTAAATGGACAGCATTAACATAGCGCTTCCATTTTGTGGGGCAGCCTGTAGCCTAGCGGCTCAGGTACATAGCAGCCGGAAGGTTGGTGGTTCAATCCAGGGGGGGATTGGCCCCTGCTTAGTCTAATCAACTGTAAATTGCTTTGGATAAAAAAAAAACGCAACAGCAAAATGTCATCCAAAGCCTTTTAGAGTTAAAGCCTCTCATTCACACACACGGCAATGGCCATAGGCTCAATCAGGTAACTGGGTGAAATTAGGGGTTAGGGACCTTGCTCACGGACACACCCAGGGTGGGTGACCGGCCCGGCAACCAATGACTAGAGCGAATCACACGAATCACTACTGCTATAACATGCTACTGACATCCATATATATATTTTTTCGTTCTACTGTTTTTTTTATGAGAGCACAGACTGGCATTGTCTCCCCAGCGCCCCCGCTGGGCCGCGTGGGTACTGCGGCCAGAGGGCCCAGCTGCTCATTAAGCCCGTGCAGGAGGCCCGGGGCGGAGGAGTCGCTCCGGCGTAACCATGGCGAGCGGCACCTCGGCTCGCCGGCTCACTCTCCAGCCAAAGAGCCCAGATTGAGCAGCGCCTCCCCGCTAACGAACGGCTCGGCGGCGTGAGTCACCCGACAGCCCCCGTCAGAGCCGTCCTCCACAGTTTCCCAAAAAACCTACAGTAAATAATATAGAAAACTGTCACCGCACACGCGGCGGGGAGCCACAGGGCGGACCGCATCACACGGGGTCACGGGGTTGACAACTGAACGAGCAGCGCAGGGGAAGAGGAACCGAGCGGCGAAAATAAGGAGAGGAGAGGATTCTGGGATTGAACACAGCCCTGCCCCCTTTTCAAAGTCAGTATTCTAACACTGAAAAGTTTGAAGCGGAAAAAAAAAAAGTATTCCAGACAACTTTAAAGAAAAAAAACGACGCAAAATTATTCGAGTTCAAATCCATCAAAGTGAATCAATAAAACAAGAGAAGCCCAATTAAATTTAAACGGAGGGAGAAGCAATTAAGGGGAAATGCACTAATTTATTTCCTCGCACTAATTAAAACAGCATTGTGGGTACAATCAGTGGAGAAAGGAAGGGATCAAATTAATTAACAGTTCTGGGCAGAAAAAATCTTATTTCATCACACTACGATGATTTCCTGCGTTCAGAAATCCGGATGACGTGACCTTGGGGGCAAATATTGGTTTATCTGTGTGCAAAACATCATCAAAACAGGCAAAACAGCATGTTCAGATAATCTACCGTTTTCAGTCTGATGCAGAACTAGAGGGACGGAATTGGGTCCCATTACGTTTAATAAGAACACAAGCTAACCGATTTCAATTCATATGATTATGGCTTATATAGATTATAGCTTATTGCTAATGCCCGTCTGTGTCGCCATTTCTCCCAATTAGACATGTCCAAAGGCACTGGCCAACTGGTGAATCAATATTAAAGGACACAGGGCTGAACTGCTCTATCTGAAGGTTAAGCCCTACATCACTGTCAATTCTTCAATCATTGCATTATTATCGTTATTTTGTTTTTGTATTCATGTGCATTTGCGTGTGTGCTTGTAACTAACAGCATCATTTTAAACAAAGGAATGCTCTCAATTGACTACTACTATGACTGCTACGACTGCTAATATAACTATTACTCACTCTAATACTACTACTGCTGCTGATAATACTACTACTACTACTACTACTACTACTACTACTACTACTATTGCGCGCTTTGCTAAAATATTATGTATTCTAGCCATCTCCTTAGTCCTGGAACAGTTTACAACCAATTGTAAGTGGGCGAGATGTGCACACCATCAGTAAATCTGGTGTTGTTGGTAACTACAGGCAGAGGTTAGCTCAGAGACAAACTGCCATCCCCTGGCCCAGCGCCAGGCCCCTGCTCCCCCGCACCTCCGTCGATGGCCTCAAATTCATCTTCATACCCGAGAAATAATAAAGAAAAGGCCCAAAGTGCACACGGGTTGCCAAGCCGTTTCTGATTATTTACAAACGCGTGCAGAGCCGGAGGTATCCTAGTAACCGAGGCGCTAGGCCTGATGGGACCGTTCTCCGCAGTACTTACGGGCCTAATAGATGAAAAAGTGCTCCTGCCCTCTGTCACAGCCCAGCGTTGCTTTTATGTTGCTTCTTTATGGCCCTTTTTATAGGCCAGCCGCGCCTTCATAGAAACATTCATACAGTCTGTCCGAGTACGCCCTAAAGCCCCGCTAAGACTGGCCTGCGGAGAAAAGTTAATTCGGTGCGGAAGGGATGATAAAAATCATCTCACGTAGGCCCAAAAGGGACAACACCTCAGAAGTATAGTTGAGGGTTAAACGTTTAAATGGTTAACCGAAACTGAGTTTTATGTACACGTTGACCGAAAATTGCTAGCCGATAACAGATTCTTTTTTTCTGAAGCTGGAATGGTAAGCTCAGTTTAATGAAGTAACTGCGCTTTCACCAACAGTGACAAAATGAATTAATTAACGCCCACATACACACACACACACACACACACACACGCCCACACACACACACACACACACACACACACACACACACAGGGGGATGGGTTTTTCTGTCTACAGTTCTACAGTACTCTACATGTACCATAGGCACTACCATGGACATACCTGTGGATACACCGGTGGATGAGACGGGCGTATCCACAGCGATATACACGCAGTATGTATATCCTGTCACAAGGGCAGGGAACTCTGTATACCTACCTGCGTAATGCAAGCCAGACAGGAAGTACCTGATCCCAACGGGGGCCACTCCCGCGTAGGCTGAGTAGGCAAAAACACTGCATGAATCTGACCACCTCTACACAGTGTGTGTGTTCGTACAAGTGCGTGTGTGTGTGTATAGAAGTACTGGGGGTGTAGAGGTACCACTTGAGACAGATAGACAGTTATGGGAGAGGGGGGCAGCACTAGGGACAGAGGTGTGTTATTTGGGGTACAGAGGCAGTACAGGGGATGTAGGAGGGAGTATTGAATATTTTCTCAACTTTCTTTTTTGACAACTGACAGTTTTTAGTATCATTGGTGTTTTCTAATAAAGGTTAAAACCCCACTTAAGAGTGGTACAGCCTAAGGTGCTAGACTGGGACCTAGAAGGTTGGTGGTTCAAAGCCCAGTCTTCCAGCCACAATACAGTGCAGCTGTTGAGCCCTTGAGCAAGGCCCTTAACCCCAAATTGCCAGGGGGGATTGGCCCCTACTTAGTCTAATAAACTAATAACCAAATTATTATTATAATACATAACAATAATGTCATGGTATTGAGACAGAAGTTCCACCCAGAGGATAGGCAGGTTCCGTCCTGTGAGTGGAAAGGATTGGAGGTTGTTCGAAGTCTTATGAATGTTGATCTTTTAAACTACGTGTGGCATTTCTGTGCAGTGTAACACCCAGAATACAGAGCGTACACTTCCCCAACCCCCCACCCCCCGCCAAGCATACTATGAAACCGAAACACTTCTTCGATTAACCAAAATGGGTCTACATCACACTTGGCCATGACTCTCAGACTGGAAGTCATTCCCTAAGCGAGAGGGCGGGAGCTTGGAGCGCAGCGGCAATGCGAGAGACCGTTTGATTACCCCGACTTCAGCGCGTTCGGTGCGTTTCTGCATCCATCCTGCCCGTAGCTTACCGTTCAGGACCGCTGACAGTGACAGGGCCGCACACGCCCACACACCCACGCATGCCCGCACTCACCCGCTCCCTGCCTGCGGGCCCCCGAGGTGGGAACGTACAGAGCTGTAAGTACCACAGGAAGTAACCGCACGAAGGGCGAGACTCACGCTGCTGATTGCAGGCGCTGTTACTACGGCAACATGCCACTTCTCAGATTCCAGGATTTAGCTTACAGATTTACCTACCAGGAGGCACCTGAACCCTGAGGAGCCTTCTGGGGCTCGCCGGTTACTCTCACGCACAAAGTACAAAATCCTCTGTCCGGCAGAACAAATGAAAGTAATCCACTTTTCTCTGTCGGAAAACCCAGCCAGGTTCAGTTCAGAAGGAGCCCGGCAGTCCGCTAATGCCCTCCAGGCAGGAGCTAGTCTTCACAGCAGGAGGGTTCTCACCCTCGACCACGGAGGACCACAGGGTCCGCCGCTTTCCTTCGTTACCCGGCTTTGAATCGAGCAGTTAAAACAACTGATTACACAGTCATGTAGAGCTCAGCTCAGCTGGTTTCCCGGGGCTGAATCAGTCGCTAATTTTAATGTGGAAACAAATGCGGGCAGAGATTCCTCAGGCTGGGGAATCAGGGTTAAGGACCCCTGCTTTCCGGGATTACGGGCGCCTGCTGTCGCGTAAGAGGCCGAAACCGGCGGGGAAGCCGCTCCTCTCCGCTCCGTTCGCCTCTCCAAACCCGGGCACTTTCTCAAGAAGTTGCCAAAGAGTTACTGCGCGTTGTTTTTCCGCTATTAACTGATGAGACGGCACATCAAGGGGCAGTTCATCTTCACTTCCTCATGAGAGTTGTACAATTGTACCACTTGCTAGCAATATATTAATGCATTTACATATAATTTGTACCTTCTCCGTGAAAAACGTACTAATTTGTACCCGAAGAGAACATTACTGTACTTTCAGGGTACATTCGGGAAATTTGATCCTCGAAGAACAAAATAGTATTTTGTTTTTGAGTGTGTGGTGCGCTGGGTGAGGTATTTAGACCGGGGTTGTTATACACCTGCCTTAAGGGTGGCTGAATTGTTATCATGGGCTTTAATTTCCTTGTATTTTATTTGAAATGAAAATATGGGAATCATTATGCGTTGTATGTAGGATGTTTCATTTTCTCTTCACCTCGTTTCTGTAAAAAGGGCCTCGACAGCTTCCCATTCTCACTCAATTCATCTGCCAAAGCATAATAATGACAGCGTTATTACTACCATTGTGGAAATGAAATGACAACTGCAACAATAAAAAATTATAAACAGCAACTGTGAACAAAAAAAAAACTGAAATAAAAATAAGCACTTACAGCGTAATATTTGAATGTGTGAACATGAAAATACGTGAACATCTAGAGAATTCCTGAGTAATTCCAGGTTGTAGCAGGGAGTTGGGCTGTGTGCTTTCACTCTCTCTCTCTCTCTCTCTCTCACTCAAACTCACACACACACACACACACACACAGACACACACACACACCACACACACCACACAAGCCGTAGAGACGCGAGAGCTGAAAAAGAGCGGGAAAAGTAACAAGCCGCCATTACGTGACAGCTCTCAGGCAGCAGATTGAATTAAGCCCGGCGTTTTCAGCGACAGAATACCTTTTTAAAGTCAAAAAAAGAACACACCATGCCTGGGAGAGAATTAATGAATTCGTCTGAGCCTCAAATGCAGTCCCGCTGTTTAAAGTGTAATTATAATACAGGAGAATTTATTCCTCAGATATACCCCAGCTGGGTAAAAGAGCGGTTCCTTTTCATTTCCGCAAGTACCCCCCTCACCTCGCAGGTAAGTGAGCGAGGCGCTAATGAGAAGTAATAACTCTGATGAGGGTGCGTTCCCTCTCCCCCGGACCGGCACATCTCCACTATTAACCGGGAGGGGGAGAGGACGCAAGGCAACACAAGCTCAAGGTCTTCATCCGGACCCAGGCGGGGGGCGGGAAATGAAGAGATCAACGAGGGTAGTCCCTGTTAATGACTAATTATCTATCAGCCGTCTGAATGAAGCCCGCCGATATCACGGCCCCCCACGCTCGGTTTGGGGGGGGGGGGGGGGGTCTAAAAGGGGGGCGCGTTGCGGTTTCATCGGTGGAGACGATGTTCACAAAATGGCGGATTAAGGGGCCAGGAGACAAAGATGCTGCGTCTTTGTGCGGTTCTGTCGAGCACTGCAGTCATCTCAATCCTCTATCTAATCATTCTCTGGTGAATGTATTACACTGTAGTTAATGCTTCTATGATACAACCATTATAAATAACAATAATAACAAGAATAATTACAATAATAACAATAATAATTTCAAGGTGCCAAAATCAAAATGGGATAAAAGAATTGTATTAAATATTGCTCTAATCGATCAAGTACCGATATATATTGCATAATTTCATAAGGTGCATACTATTGTTTAACTGACATTAATGTCTTAATAAGCACACTCATTCGAGAAATTAGCATTTTGCTAACTGTATGTGGGAAGTTGTCCGTTATGATATAGTATACTAACACCAGGAGAAGGTGTTTGGCATTTAGGCCACCAGCAGTGACGGATTTCCTGGCAGTGTCAAGTAGAAATGTGACAGAATGTAAAAGCTATGAACATCTCACCTGATCTTCAACTCTAGCAGTTATGACAGTTATGTGCAACTCAATCTAGCCTCATCTTGCTTCCATTAAAAAACACTATTGCGTATTGCGTAAGCACCACAAATGTGAAACCACAATTTCACAAAGCATCAATGTACCAATTTACCTGAGGTGTTTAAAGGCTTTTAATGGTGTCACAGAGAATATGCAACAGACCATATTCAGCATTTGATTCAGTCCACTCTTTCCAGTGCTGCAATTTAAAAGAAGCCATTTAAAATGTCCAGTTTGTACATTATGAGAAAACAAAAGCTTTTCATCTGCGCTTATTTATATGCAGAAAATACATCATACAACATTGAATTTTTTAAAATTATAAATATTTGATTTGTAAGTCTCCCTATAATTATAATTACAAAGATTTATAATAATCAAGTAATTATTTTCTAATAACAGGTTTATGAAATCGTTTATCTGTTTGAAAGTATTAATTATGTACTGTCTTTGAAGTTCACAAAAGTAACCACTCCTGATACAGTACTATTTTTAAGAAAAGTAAAATGTGTGTGTTGAAGTGTCCCTGAGCAAGGCACATAACCCCGGATTTCTCCCAATGAGCTGGTTGGTGCCTTACTTGGCAGCCCTTTAGCATTGATGTGTGTGATTGTGTGTGTGAATGGGTGAATGCAAGGCGTTAATTGTAAAGCACTTTGGATAAAAAGCCCTATATAAATTCAGTCTGCTTCGGGTAAAAGCGCTATATAAATTCAGTCCGCTTCGGGTAAAAAAGCGATATATAAATGCAGTCCGCTTTGGATAAAAGCACCATATAAATGGAGTCCAACTATTACCAATAAAGATGGGTACCGCCCTCCCCCCCCCCGAGCCATCTTTAGGCGATGAATGAATTCAGCTCTGCAAAAACTTCCAACCAGCTGCCACTCAGTAGCCAAACAGCAGGGTATTTCAGAAAGCAGGATTACTTTTTACTTAACGTCAAGCGACGCTGAATAAAACCCTTAAAGAGTAACTGTACTCGCTGTTTGAGCCTGGCTCCACCTTCAACGCGATTTTGAAAAGATGCGTTCTGGGCTGGATAGGGTGGGTGTGTCCATTTCATTTGCATAAAGTATCTCCACCCAATCATTTGCCGGCAGTGTTCCGTGTAGTATTGATCTACAACAGCTGCCTCTCCGACTTTGGATTGACAACTATATCTGACATATAGTAGCGGTACCCTTCTGCAGAAAGCATTTTTCAAACTTTATAGGGCAATAGAACACACAGAAGTGTTTATAAAAGTGTGCAAAAATGTGGGCACCCCTGGTTAAAAAGTCATTTACTATTTACTAAGTCAATTAATGTCTAAGTGAACAGAAGCAAAACGGTACAACGTTAAACATGACACACTCCAAATTTTAAAGCAAGATTACTTTAATTTTCATATTTCAAACTAATAAAAAAGGAAAAAGGTCCTGTGCAAATGTTTGGAATCCCTGTCAGTTAGTAACCCCTCCTCGGGCAACTGTAAAAGCCTGTAAATGCTTCCTGTAGTCAACTAAGAGTCTTTAAATTCTCGCTTTTGATATTTTTCCTCATTCTTCTCAGCAGAACACCTCTAGCTCAGAAATATTCTTTGGCCTCGTTGCATGTTGGGCTTGTTTGAAATCCCTCCACAGATTTTCAAAAATAAAATTCTGGGGACTGTGGTGGCCATTCTAAAACCTTCATCCATCTTTCCTGGAGGTGCTTCATGGTTGATTTTGAGGTATGCTTTGGATCATCGTCTTGCTGGAATACCGGAACTCTCTTCAACTTCAATGTCTGGACTGACCGTTGAAAATTAGCCTCTAGAATTTCTTGATATTTGGTGGAATCCATTCTTCCTTCCACTCACACAATATTTCCTGTGCACCCAGCTGCCACACAACCCCAAAGCATAATGGATTCAGCTCCATGCTTCACAGTTGGCAAGGTGTTCTTCTCTACAAAGGCTTCACCCTTTTTTCTCCAAACATACCTTCTTTGGTGGTGGTCAAACAGTTTTGGTTTCATCGGTCCAAAGCACATTGTTCCCTTCAGGCCTCTAAATATTTTCATTTGTATACTTACAGATGGTTGACTTTGTGTTGAGGTCATTCTTTCTGACAACTCTGTCATAGGTCTTTGTAGCTGTTGTTTAAAGTATGTTGTATTGTTATCCTGTGAACAGCTAGACCTGTGTTTGCTACCTTTATATGCAGCTGTTTTGCAGTGATGTGTGGGTTCTTCTGAGCATTTCTCACCCGGTCCCGGGCCATTCTATCAGAAATTTTTCTTGGTCTTCCAGACCTTGCCTTGACTTCAACTATTCCATTCATCTTCCATTTTCTAATAATGTTTCTGACAATAGAAATAAGGTAGTTTGAAAGATTGAGTGAGTTTTTGTAACCTTCTCCTGTAACCTTGGTGGAAATTAACCATCTTCATTCTGAAATCCTTGGACAACTGTGTAGAGGAACCAATGGTTGTTAACACCAGACAGAACAGCCGCTGCGGTTGACTAATTTAGGAGGCATGGGATTACTTCAGAATAAAAGTTTCAGACCTGTAATTATACTCACCAGACTCAAGGAAGCCCTAATGCGTAAATAACCTGGGTCTGGGCCTTAGAAATCCTCTTTTTAAAAAGTAACAAAGAACAACCAAAAACTTTTGCACAAGGCCTTTTCCCCTTTTTATCATTTATAAACAGTAAAAAATAAAAATAAAAAGCAATCATGCTGTAAAATGTGCAGAACGGCCGCACGTTTACCTCTGCACCATTTAGAGTTCAGGTTTGTTTTCAATCACATACAGATTAATTGAACATTTAAACCAGGGGTTCCCAAATGTATGCACTGCAAATTATGAAACATTTTAATATATGCCACCATAAGGTTGTCATACAAACACATTTACAGCTAAAAAATGCGATCTAGAGTGCAATTACCCTTTAAAGCTACGGAATTACATATTGAATTTAATTTATAATGGACCACTATATTCCTAAAAGCATCGTTTTTTGTCCAGAATCAATGGCTGAACTGTCCGTGATTGCTCTTAAATATCCGTGAATGTGTTTGCTCTGTGAATTACGCGGCGGGGGCTGCTTTTAATGTCGACCTTGCGTGACCCTGCCAGGGACCTGGCTCCACCGCTCAGCCCCCCAGCCAGCCAGCCTAATTGGACAGCACTTACCACTTCACATCGCGAATTATCACACGATCGTTAAATTAAACAATGGGTGCGAGATTCCTGCTGTCGCGCAACCACACGGGGAGAATTATGGTATTCACGCCAGGCACCAAAACATCAGGCGGTCCTTCGAAAACAGACGTCGGTGTGGACTGAAGGGTCGATTGTTGCAGGTAGAGTGAGTGACAGGGCAACCGATACTTTGGCCAATTACGTACTTTGATGTTCAAAACGTGTTCTGTAAGCTCAGCACCAAATCCTCCTTCCAGCCAGCTGTGTCCAATGGGCTTTCCTTGGGTAGCCATATATATATATATATATATATATATATATATATATATATATATATATATATATATATATATACATATATATATACATATATTTAATCTAGCGCAAAAAAAGGGCTACGGTGCAGTCCCTAAGTCACACAAACTTGGATTTTTGCCTCTGTAATTCAGCACATTGTACATAAAAACTGTGAATAATACATTACATTACAGGCATTTAGCAGACGCTCTTATCCAGAGCGACGTACAATGAAGTGCAGATTGAACACAGGGACAAGTGTGAAGAGGACCCGAGAGGACAGTACGGTTCCGAGTCCTAGCGTGACTACACAGATACAATCGAAACCCTTGAAGGATACATCAATTCACCAACTAGCATCCCATGGTTGGCAGCTAGAATACCCCGAGTACAGCAACAATTATATATATACATATATACACATACTATAATATGAGAATAATTGAGAATATAATAATGAATTTGACATTCGAGCAGAGACGGTGGGGTTTAATTAGCAGTCATGCGCATCCATATCGCGTGAACCGTGTAGGAGTCGCCGGCGTTTCCACACATCGACACCGCCGCGGAAAAGCTTCCGGACCGTGCCGCAGCCGCGCTGCACTTCAGTGGCAGCGACGTTGGCGAACGGCGGACTTGTTAACGCGTAATGTGCGTCTGGGGCTGATCCCCTGACTCCGGCGCCCGCCGTTGGCCCGTTAGGATCGTCCCAGAGCGCCTCCTTCCTCGTTTCACCTGATTGCGTACCAGCTGCCCTCGCCCGCCTGCTCACTTATTCATGAAAAACAGCCTCGCGGAGAATGTTCCGGCAGTTTATCTTCCGGGCCTGGGGAGACCTATTCCGCCCTCCGAAGGTGCACTTAGCCGCGCTGAAAGAGTTAGCGTTCCCGGGCTCTCCTGCGTTTTCATCATATTCTCCACAATGAGCTATGGCGGACGTTACCCGCAATTCCCCCCCCAGCGCCGACTCGTAACTGCAGCCCGCTCTCCCTGCTTAGGGGCGAGACTCTCCGAGGCCCCGCTCCTGCTGATCCTGGCGGAAATGGAGCGGTCCCCTGTGCCCCCCAACCTCCCGTTCCCTGTGAGTGTTAATAATCTCCACAGAGTACAGGAGAAGACCGCACCGATTGTCAGAACACCGGGAGTACAGGGGAGAACGGAGCGCGGGTGCGTAGATGAGAGAGACGGGATAGACACACGGCGGGATAGACACGTCCTGCTTCGTCTGTCGTTCACTCTTCACTTTTTCCCTTTCTTCTTCTTCTCCCTTCCTCCCTCCTTTCTCCAGAAACTGGAGTTTCAACAGGCAGCCGGTGGACCCCTATGGCGTCCTCAAAAGTACCGTAGGCCAGACTTTCTGTGCAATGACTATGTGCGGATTTGGGAAGGTATGGTATGGACGGTATTTTGAACACAGCTTTATTGTAACCTATGACGGGGGTCCTCTGAATGGTGACTTGAGCCGGAGCGGGGGTCCCAGGATCAGAAAAGCTTTAAAAAGACCGGCCTCGGCTCATTTGGGTAACCGTCGGTCTCCTGGGGGAGTGCGGAATAATGCGGAATAATGCGGAATAATGGGAAAGTTCCATCAAGCGGGCTGGAGCACAAATGCGACACACGGAGCAAAGAGCGGGAGTCAAGCGGGGAGAGTGTTTGCAGAGAGCGGATGCACGCCCCCCCCCTCGGGGAGCCCGATTTGAAGTCAATTAGGGCTGAGAGAATGGAGGAAGCAGCGGGCCCCCTCCGCCATCCGCAGCATGGGCGCTAATCTCGTTTGTTATAAGAACAGAGGCACTTAAAGACTCTGAGTGCAGCGGAACGCCGCGCCGACGGTGGAAATAACTCCCGAGCCCGCCTGCTGGAACTTTCCGAGGGCCGGGCCCGGGGACGGGGGGGTCCGGGGACGGGGGGGTCCGGGGGGGACCGGGCGGGGGGGGGGGGGTTGGGATTTAAGAAGCCGTTTGTAAGAAAAACGGCGCAAATTGCCGTGCCGAGAGTCTTCCCGCCGGCGAGAGAGCCCCTGACCCCCGCTGCCGGAGGGAAATCAGCCAGGCCCCGCTCTGAGGCAGCCACCTGGAGCAGAGAGGCCCTGATGACGGGTCTTGTTTCAGGAGCACCACAAGTGCTGTTGTGGCGGCGGTGCGAACTCCCCGGGCCTCTGCCTGTTAGAGTCAGGGTGGCGGGGGGTAACCATGAGAGCGTGGGATGGGTGGTTCTTCGACGTCTGGTTCATCGCGGCGGAGAGGGGGAGGGGGTGGGGGTCTGGTCTCAGCGGCGTTAAACCGCGTCCCGTCAATCACAGACGACACGCTGAAGTGCGCCTCCTCGGTTGCAGAAGCCGCGCTCTTAATCTGAAATAATCAACCCTGGGCTCAGCGCCGGGGAGAGAGAGCGGTCTCCATGCCGCGTTGTTATCGCGGGAGGACGCCAGACGGCCTGACCCCCCGAAGGAATGACTCAGACTAATCGAAGCCCCAGGGTCCTTGGTTCCATCTAAACACCGCATCTTTTGTCCTCGAAAGACCCTGCAGCGTCTTCATGAAAGAACGTCAACCTGCAGGAACTGCTAACAGGCTGTTAGCATTCGGTGATGCATGACCATATGCACAGGAAGGGTTCCTGCGCTAAGCTAAACCGCCCCGTTTCTGAACCGCGCGTTGGGTAAAGTGATACCTAAATGAACACAGCCATTAAGCATTACAGTTTCACACCTGGGTTCCGTATCTGAAGAAGGTGTGAATTTTCTTTTATTTTTTTATTTTTTTAAAAATCTGCTCCGTGTATTAATATCGCTTGTGAGATACGGAAGATAATCGTGTCATACGTGAAATATACTTACATAAATAAGGCGTACAGAGCACATGTTGCCTGGCACGGGCCAGATTGGCTGCCATGAAGCGCTAGCAGAGCGTGAAGTGGAGAACACTTCCTCACTGAACGTGGCGCGATTGAGATTTCACCAGTGTTCTGACATCGCTGATAGCCCACTATGCAAATCTCCTTTCACACTGCGCTTCCCTCCCCAAAGAGAAGGGAACATTCTACCCCTCACACATTGCTGGGGCAGGCTGTAGCACAGAGGCTGAAACCCAGAAGGTTGATGGTTCAAGCCCCGGTGTAGCGGCAATAAGATCAGTGCAGCTGTTGGGCCCTTAACCTTGCATTGTTCCCTGGGCGCTGAATGATGGCTGCCCACTGCTGCTAAGTAACAAGGATCTAATGCAGAGGACAAATTATCCAACAGGGTTCATTAAAGTATGTCTTCTTCTTGAAAAAGGTCATAAAACAACAAAACTATGGCCGCTGTGTGACACAGAGATTAACTGCATGTTAAGACCCATATGACCCCATGGCTGGCAAGGAGGTCCTGGGTTCAAGCCCTGGCCTGAGTCTTTCTGTGTGGAGTTTGTATGTTCTCCCCGTGTCTGCCTGGGTATCCTCCCACAGTCTAAAGACATGCAGTAGGGGCGTCAAGCTACAGTCCTGGAGGGCCACAGTGCCTGCTGGTTTTTGGAGTCTTTCATCCACACACCTTGTTCCCAAGGCCGTATTAGGCAGCTGATTGAAAGGAAAGCACAAACACCTGCAGACACTGCAGCCCTCCAGGACTGGAGTTTGACACCCCATGCAGTAGGCTAATGGGAGACTCTAAATTGCCCGTAGGTATGAGTGCGCGAGGGAATTACGCGTATGCCCCATTATATATTGGCGACCTGTCCAGGGTGTTTTCCTGCCTCTCGCCCCAAAGCATGCTGGGATAGGCCCCGGCCCCTTCTCCGTGATGACCCCGACCAGGAATAAACGAGTTAGATAACGGATACATGAATGGACGTACTTTCCCCACTCCCATGCAGTGCCCCCTCCTCGCCCACACGATTGCAGAAGAAATCCATGAAATTGATATCAGGGCCTATCCCCGTGTGGGAAGGAGGACGAGGAGGTCTCGGACGGTCATTACCCGTTCCTGGCGACCAGGTCCATCAGCCACTTCATTACCGAGTGTGACCGTAATGATCTTACCGCACATGTCCGAGCCTGACCGTGAACACAGCTCCTCACACCCGTTAATGCGGCACGACCCCAACGGGCAAGCACGGGCAGTTCAGTCCTGTTTGCTCCGTCACCCCAAAGCGGCTTCTGCTCCGGCCAAGGCAAAGATCACAGTATTTCAATATGTAATAACATCTATACTTTTTTTCGAAATATATTTTTTCGTTTGCTTTTTTCCCCTTAGGTTTGGCAACTGAAGGGTACCGTTTCTCGAAAAGAAATGGAAAAGCCTGTTGACTTAAGGAGATTCAGGATCCGAGCCTTCTAAGATGCAAAGATATGAAATGATTGGAAACACAGAAACAGAGAAACAATGAAAACAACACGTGCACGCCGCACGCCACCTTCTCCTCCGCACTGGCACAGTCTCAGCCGTGTTTACCATCGTCCTTTTCCACAAGCCTCAGATTACTCCCGAGTCTTATCCAGTCGGTGCCTTAGCTCGTAAAATGCAGGTTAAACAAACACGTAAGTAATAATTGTGATAATTTCATTTTTAGGCAATAATTATTTTGTCACTGTTCATGGCACACACAAAAAAACAACGAAAAAAAACAACGAGAAAAAACGGAAAACTGTTTCCACCTCCTCAGTGCTCCATGATTCACACCTGCTAATTATTCCCCCCCGACACCCCGACCCCCCCGAATCCCCACCCTCCCACCCCACTGCTCTCGGCTCATTGCCAGCTCAGTATGAAGTTAAAACTAGGGGCGCCAGATGCCTGGATTTGGACCAGAATGTCGGGTCTTTTTAAGCTATTTGAACAGTGCTGGTTTGCGGTTCTGACCAGACAATACAAACGTCCGCTCGGAATAATCGATTGAAATCTGACCACCAGTTTTGTAATGAATTTTCCCTCTCCACAATCTCAGAAGTAAAGCTATGAAAAGTTCTGGAAAGGGTACAAATGCTGGGGTGGTAACCTATAGGTTCATAAAATTGTACCCCTAGCAATATATAATTAATTTATACCTTTTTTGCTTGGGAAACATACGCATTTGTACCCAAAGAGAACGTTACTGTACTGTACTGTCAGGGTAGATTTGGAAAATTTGATCCTTGAAGAGCACTTTATTTCTGAGAGGGCACTGCTATACTCTCAATCATCTTGTTCTGATAACCCCCCCTCCCCCCCCAGACACACACACACACTTTGTGATCAAGCTTCAAGCTGCCCTATGTCACCCATGTACGCATGTATCTGATGTCAGGTTTCCACAGATTGTCAATCTGGATTCATTTTACTTCTTTATTTGAATTTCATCGTTATTTCATTTTATTTATTTATTTATTTTTGTATTTTCTTTGGCCCCCTTCATCTGCTTGTTTCTGTAAATCAAATGGGTCAGAGAGAGAATTTCATAATTAAAAGAGCCAAAGCAAGTACACCATCTTTCATTTCTGTGATTTTACACACTAGGACACAAACTAACTGTCATCAACTCCTAACAGTAAATAAATATAACCTCACGTGACTCAGCAAACACACACATTTTATTTAATTCTCAATTACTTAATGTCATGAAGCCTTTTCAATGTTGTACTAGATCTAAAAAACAATAAACAAACGTTTGAAAGAAAGCTTCTCAATCTGGCAACCCTTGCCCAGACCCTCCTAACCCGCTGTACCGCGACCGGCCCCCTGCACAGCCGCGGCTAGTTCAGGCGGAGCGGAGCAGCAGAGGGGCCTGTGTTTGTATGATGTGCTCAGCCGTCTGTGAAACAACCTGTACAGAACACCGGTCCCCTTAGCTTAGCCCGTCGCTGGGCTAAAAACACGCCAGCGCACTTCAACAGACATCAATATCTCAGGCCTGTTAGCGTAAAAATGCACCTGTCTCTACACGCACGCTAAACATACTGCCTCTGCTAACTCCATAGTCTTAGATATGAATATCTCAGGCCTGTTAGCATAAAACTGCACCTGTCTCTACACGCACGCTAAACATACTGCCTCTGCTAACTCCATAGCCTTAGATATAAATATCTCAGGCCTGTTAGCGTAAAAATACACCTGTCTCTACACGCATGCTAAACATACTGCCTCTGCTAACTCCATAGCCTTAGATATGAATATCTCAGGCCTGTTAGCGTAAAACTGCACCTGTCTCTACACGCACGCTAAACATACTGCCTCTGCTAACTCCATAGCCTTAAATATGAATATCTCAGGCCTGTTAGCATAAAACTGCACCTGTCTCTACACGTACGCTAAACATACTGCCTCTGCTAACTCCATAGCCTTAGATATAAATATCTCAGGCCTGTTAGCGTAAAACTGCACCTGTCTCTAAACGCACGCTAAACATACCGCCTCTGCTAACTCCATAGCCTTAGATATGAATATCTCAGGCCTGTTAGCGTAAAACTGAACCTGTCTCTACACGCACGCTAAACATACTGCCTCTGCTAACTCCATAGCCTTAGATGTGAATATCTCAGGCCTGTTAGCGTAAAAATGCACCTGTCTCTACACGCACGCTAAACATACTGCCTCTGCTAACTCCATAGCCTTAGATATGAATATCTCAGGCCTGTTAGCGTAAAAATGCACCTGTCTCTACACGCACGCTAAACATACTGCCTCTGCTAACTCCATAGCCTTAGATATGAATATCTCAGGCCTGTTAGCGTAAAAATGCACCTGTCTCTACACGCACGCTAAACATACTGCCTCTGCTAACTCCATAGCCTTAGATATGAATATCTCAGGCCTGTTAGCATAAAAATGCACCTGTCTCTACACGCACGCTAAACATACTGCCTCTGCTAACTCCATAGCCTTAGATATGAATATCTCAGGCCTGTTAGTGTAAAAATGCACCTGTCTCTACACGCACGCTAAACATACTGCCTCTGCTAACTCCATAGCCTTAGATATGAATATCTCAGGCCTGTTAGCGTAAAACTGCACCTGTCTCTAAACGCACGCTAAACATACCGCCTCTGCTAACTCCATAGCCTTAGATATGAATATCTCAGGCCTGTTAGCGTAAAACTGAACCTGTCTCTACACGCACGCTAAACATACTGCCTCTGCTAACTCCATAGCCTTAGATGTGAATATCTCAGGCCTGTTAGCGTAAAAATGCACCTGTCTCTACACGCACGCTAAACATACTGCCTCTGCTAACTCCATAGCCTTAGATATGAATATCTCAGGCCTGTTAGCGTAAAAATGCACCTGTCTCTACACGCACGCTAAACATACTGCCTCTGCTAACTCCATAGCCTTAGATATGAATATCTCAGGCCTGTTAGCGTAAAAATGCACCTGTCTCTACACGCACGCTAAACATACTGCCTCTGCTAACTCCATAGCCTTAGATATGAATATCTCAGGCCTGTTAGCATAAAAATGCACCTGTCTCTACACGCACGCTAAACATACTGCCTCTGCTAACTCCATAGCCTTAGATATGAATATCTCAGGCCTGTTAGTGTAAAAATGCACCTGTCTCTACACGCACGCTAAACATACTGCCTCTGCTAACTCCATAGCCTTAGATATGAATATCTCAGGCCTGTTAGCATAAAAAAGCACCTGTCTCTATACGCACGCTAAACATATTGTCTCTGCTAACTCCATAGCCTTAGATATGAATATCTCAGGCCTGTTAGCGTAAAACTGCACCTGTCTCTACACGCACGCTAAACATACTGCCTCTGCTAACTCCATAGCCTTAGATATGAGTATTTCTGACCTGTCAGTGTAAAACTGACAAACCAACTGCCAGATGACCACTCCTGAACTAATGTCGCCCCAGAACTACATATTCTACTCCACTGAAACACCACACCACAAGGGACATTAAATAAAAATAATATTAATATTTTTTTAAATATGTTCACTGGAACCTGTTTTTGTCATTCAAGACTCGTGCATTATGTAAAAAGCTAAAATACCTGCTGGGATGTAGGAACATTTAACTTTTATAAGTGGAAACTACCTCACAAGTGGAATGTTCTTTCTCAGCCTGTCCTTATAATTGAGTTAATGAATCAGTTTGTTGTGTTCCAACCTTTTCACAGAGTGTCTCTGAAGGACAGAGAAGGAACAGCTCATGTTCGCATAATAAGCAATCTGTCAGACACAACCGAGAGGCTGCGGACAGAAACCAGACCATTATATACACTCAATTTATTAAGAAGACCTGTACACCAGCTTGTTAATGCAAATGTTTAATCAGCCGATTGTGTGGCAACAACTAAATGCATAAAAGCATGCAGACGTGGTCAAGAGGTTCAGCTTTTGACTTTGACCGTGCAATGATTGTTGGGGCCAGACCAGGGTGGTTTGAGTATCTCAGAAACTGCTGATCTCCTGTGATTTCCACACACAACAGCCTCTAGAGTGAAACAACCAGTGAGCAGCAGTTCGGTGGGCAGAAACGTGGTCAGAGGAGAAGGGCCAGACTGGTCGAAGCTGACAGGAAGGTAACAGTAACGCAAATAACCACACATTACAACGGTGGTATGCAGACGAGCATCTCTGAACAGACAAGGCATCAAACCTCTAAGTGGATGGGCTATAGCAGCAGAAGTCCCGGTCCTGGGGACCATAGTGCTCAGGGGTATTTGCTCCAACCGTGCACTACACCACCTGTTTTCATAAACAAACTTACTCCTTTGAAGTTTGAGTGAATACCTGCAGTCACTGAGGATGCAGGGCCTGCAGTTGAGGAGAGCTGGGTCAGATACATAATTGCTTTGGATTCAAATACATTTCTCCCATTTACTAAGATCGTCCGGCGTATTGGAACCTAGAAATTACAACAGAGCTATTAAAGGCTGTCTTTGTTTTATGAATTATAAATCACCAGATCAGTATTTTCTGTGGCTTTAGCTGTGCTGGAGTGAAGCAATACAAGGACCAGTGAGTTCAAGGCTGTTGAAGACAGCCATGGTAATTACTTGTGCTGTCATTTTAGCAGATGCTCTTATTCACACTCTCAGAAATAAAGTGACAGTGGAGGTACATTTTTGTTCTTCAAGGACCAAATTTCCCAAATGTACAATGACAGCTCAGTAATGTTCTCTTTGGGCACAAATGTTATTGAAGCAAAAAAGTTACAAATTAATTATATATTGCTGGCTATAATTTTGTCATACCTTTTTTTTTTTTCATACCTGCATTTTATACCTACATTGGATATAGGCGCTATATAAATGCCAACCATTTACCATTTTACATTTTATGCACCGATAGGCTACCACCCCAGCGACAATAAATTGCACCTTTTTCAGACCTTTATTTCTGAGAGTGCAGACAGACTTACATAACTTTCCACTCTTTTTGAACCTTACACAAACCTTACACCATGGCAGCACTGGCACCTGCAGGACTTCCTCCCCAGGTAGACACTTGTATACAGAGTACACACTGTGTCTCCCTCAGAAGCATATTATACATATACATTACACTTATTTAGTGGACACATTTATCCAAAGCAACTTACAGTTGATTAGACTACGCAGGGGACAATCCCTCCTGGGGCAATGCGGGGATAAGGGCCTTGCTCAAGGGCCCAACAGATGTGCAGATCTCATCTTGGCTACACTGGGGCTGGAACCACCAACCTTCTGGGTCCCAGTCACATACCTAAGCCACTAGGCTACTTGCTCCCCCCTAGCTGGGAATGGAACCTACAAACCTTCGGCTCCGAACCCGGTTCCCTAACCATATCCCTATGGACTCTGGGGTCTCAGATCAGTCTAATCCAGGTGGGCAACGAGGACCGTATCTCTTTCTGGTTTCTATGCCAACTTCTGGCCTTAATTACTTAATTAGCCCTAACATTTACACCATCTGACATTTTAACTACATTTCCTTATAAGTGCATGAATGGCAGCCGAGAACTGCCCTTACTGTATGTCCCCATATGAAATGATTTGCCGTGATCTAATCTCTGAGTGAACCAATGTTGGTGTGTACAGTCAGTTAGCTCATTTAGCCAGGGTAACTGGTGGAAACTAAAACCTGCCCAACACCGGCCCTCCAGGACTGGAGTTGCCCACACCTGGTCCAATCCCGTGAGGCAGTAAAATGTTCAGTGTTAAATTAACTCTAGTAGTGTACATTATGGAGCCCACAGGACTCATCCTGCATGTACTGTGTCATGAGTTACCCACTGCACAGGAAACCCACACAAGGTGACACAAACCAGGGAGAAGTCACGGGAGAGAGGCTGTACTGCATGCAAATGAGCCCCAAACTGCCCCAAACCAGAGAAAAACAACAGAAGGAGGGCGTAATCAATGAAAAAGATAAAACGCACATGTCAGCGGGGATGAACGATTTACTGTTTTACCACTTACCATCGAGTAAACACTCATCGTCTTCCCCAAATGTCTTGACATTTCCAAAAATTGATTGGACACGCGCATTTTAATAACGTGGCCAGTTTTAAACACGCCTGCCTGCCCTATAACAGTGTACTATTTCATTAATTTCTGCTTACTTTACATAATGCCCAGCCTACTCCCTTAAGTTAATGTCCAACACAACTTTAGCTGTTTGGCTAACAACCGCGCTAGCCATGGGATCGTGTTCATCACTGACGTTCGCTGCATAATCACCGTTCCCAGACTTTCTGCTCATTTTGACAAATATTTAATATCGCATGGTAATGTGATGGTAGTGCCTGCCCATATCTGCTGGTTAAATTTGTGTCTGTGTGTCCTAATGACTGTGTGTGGGCGAAGCGTGTTAGCATAATTCCAACACCAGTTCCAATCATATATTAACATATAATGTGTGCGTGAGGAATCTGGAGTGCGTGTGAGCAGGGAGCGTGGATGACCTGCGAACACAGGGGTCAGGGAAGAGAGGTCCATCTGAGGGAGATCGATGGGAAGAAGAGAGAGAATGTGAGAGATGGGAACATCTGAGGGGAAGTTTTACGATTGTAGAATTGCTGTTTCACGAATGTCGATTAGGCTGCTGGTTTTGGACATTTGAAATAAGGCCCACAGCCTCTGTTGTTCTTTTCCTTCTGCTATCCAAACCCTGCAAGTTGGGACCACCAACACATACAAACAAAACTTAAAGCATACATAAAGATATACATTAGTTGTGTCTCCCATGAATGCTATAGTCCTCAAGATCCGATAAAAAATGGACAACTACATTGCATTACATTAATGGCATTTTGGCAGACACTCTTATCCAGAGTGATGTACAGTTGATTAGACTAAGCAGGAGACAATCCTCCCCTGGAGCAATGCAGGGTTAAGGGCCTTGCTCAAGGGCCCAACGGCTGTGCAGGATCTTATAGTGGCTAGACTGGGGATCGAATCACCAACCTTGCGGATCCCAGTCATGTATCTTTACCACTAGCGTAACTACCATGCTGATAAAATCAAGGTTTTGAAATAGCCGGTAGCTGGTTGACTAGCTCATACCCAGCGAGACCAGCTTTATGACCAGCTGGGCCATGCTGGTTGACCAGTCCAAAGACATGCAAGTTAGGGACCACAGATTAAAATGAGCTCATTAGCTAACTCCGGCACATTAATATTGATGTGGAAACTGAAAATGTTCATTAATGCGCACTGTCTCTGGAAAATAAATAAATAAAAATAGGCTAGATCAGCTTATGACCAGCTCAATCCTCAAGCTGGTCAAGCTGGCATAGCTGGATTTTAGAGCAGAGTGTACTCGCTCTGTTCTGTGTTGTGTATTTGTAAGATAAAGACCCTCCCTAATGAAGGCGTTAATTTGGCTTCGCCGTTAATGTTGCGTGCCTCTGAATTAAAGCTGGCTGCCGGGGTTGATTGTCTTTGGACCGGGGCAGTTAGCAAACACAGTCAGGCTCGTCGTTCCAAAATCTACAGTCACGCCTCCTCGTGATCGTTTCCATAGACTCACCCGACCTCCCCCACGGGGCACTTCCCCTGGCTAACGAGCAGCGATAATTTGGAGGGTGGGGGGTAGGGTTGTTAACTGTGTGTGGGGAAGCTCTGAGGCCGTGTCTGTCAGCGCTGCGCAGGCTCTCCCAGAACAAACAGCCCCGGCGCTCCGGCCGCTATCGGTGATCGCCGGGCAGTGGTGCGGTTTGGCGGTCAATCGCAGCCGACCGGGCACCGCGCCAAACCGCAGGCTGCCCCAACCCCTTGGGTTACAGGCTGCCAGCTACACACACACGTACACACACACACACACACACACATATACACACACACACACACATACACACACACACACACACACATACACACACACACACACACACACACACACACACACATATACACACACGCACACACATACACACACACACACACACATACACACACACACATACACATACACACACACACACACACATACACACACATACACACACACACACACACACACACAGACACACACACATATACCCTGATACACGCACACACACACACACACACAAACACACACACATACCCTGATACACACACACACACACACACACACACACATGCGCGCTGATACACACACACATACCCTGATACACACACACACACACACACACACATACCCTGATACACACACACACACACACACACGCTGATACACATACACACACACATACACACACCCTTTACACACCCTGATACACACTCACACACACACACACACACACACAGGGAGAGCAGCAGCGAGGGAGAGGGACAGAGAGAGACACAGAGAGAGAGAAGGAGAGGGAGATGAACAGAGAAACAGAGAGAGAAAGAAAAAGAGAGAGGGAGAGGGACAGAGAGAGAAACAGAGAGAAGGAGGGGGAGATGAACAGAGAAACAGAGCGGGAGTGAGACAAAGAGAAACAGAGAGAGAGAGGGAGAGAGTGGGACAGAGAGAGAGAGAGAGAGAGAGAGAGAGAGAGAGAGAGAGAGAGAGAGAACAACCAGAGCCCACGAGAGTCACCCAGGGTGGATATGTGTTTACATTACACTCATACAGACATTAATGCACACACACGCACAAGTACAGTGTATTACTTCAAGGGTGCACACATACAGTACACACCCACATCAAGACAAACACAATATTTGCACAACAAGATATACAGTACATATATTTACACATGCATACGCATACAGATACGTATACATTCAGACACCTACACATACATGCAAACAGACAGCAAATGCACATATACATTCACACATGTAAAATACACACACGCACACACACACACACACACACACACAAACACACATACACATACACACACAGAACACACAGAATTGTACACACACAATCCTGCGGGTATGCGTCACACTTCTGCTTGTCAGACGGCCTTCAGACCAGGTATGTTTCTCAAGCACGCTTGTCAGGTAAATAAATTCTCACCCTCGTGGAAAATATCACAGGAGTAGGTCAAGAGCCCGGCTTTCTAGAGAGCCTGTTAAGCACACAGTATCTGAGGAAGCCCCCAGAACAGTGACCCACTCTCTCTCTCCCTCTCCCCTCTCTCTCCCCTACCTCACTCTCTCTCACTCTCCCCTCTCTCTCTCCTCACTCACTCTCCCCTACCTCTCTCTCCTCTCTCTCTCCCTCCCTCCCTCTCCCCTCTCTCTCCCTCCCTCCCTCTCCCCCACCTCTCTCTCCCTCCCTCCCTCTCCCCCACCTCTCTCCCCCTCCCTCCCTCCCTCTCCCCCACCTCTCTCCCCCTCCCTCCCTCCCTCTCCCCCACCTCTCTCTCCCTCCCTCTCCCCCACCTCTCTCCCCCACCTCTCTCCCCCTCCCTCCCTCTCTCTCCCCTACCTCTCTCTCTCCCTCTCCTCTCTCCTCTCCCTCTCCCCTCTCTCCCCTCTCTCTCCCTCCCTCCCTCTCCCCTCTCTCTCTCTCTCTCTCCCATCCTCTCCCCTCTCTCTCTCTCCCTCTCCCTCACTCCATACTCTGGTATGAGACTCTGGTATGAGCACAAGCCGATCCCTCATTAAAAACCCACTGTTGCTCTCACATCCCAGCCTCAGCCAGTGTACACAATCCACAGGAACAGCCCATCAATATTAAACAAAACACTCACACATGCACACGTCAATGCACACTGACCCACACACACACACACACGCACATGCACACGCACACACACACACACACACACACACACACACACACACACGCACACACACATACACACATGCAAACACATGCAAACACATGCAAACACGCACACCCACACACACAAGTATGCATACACACACACAGGCATGCATACATACACACAAACACAATGTGCACACAGCACATTTGATTACAGCAGAGAGTAAACGGTTCTCCAGGCGAGCTGAATCCGTCTTCAGTGTAAGATCAGAGTAATACCCAGACACATTACTACACCATTTCTGCACTCCGAGCATCGAGAGCCAGGCCCTGACATCCCCACACATCGCCACGGAAACGCTTTTCACAGTCTCCCAGCTGTCTGCTTTAATAACCTGCTGTTGGGAAAGAATGCAAATGACTTTAAACTGTTAAATATCTCCTCTTTATCAATAATTGAACCCCAGGGCTATTTTCACTCTGAGAAGTGTACGTCTACTGCCAAACAGACAGGCAGCCATGCATTCAGACACTGCAGTAAGAAAGACTGTAAAGAGACACACACAGTATATACACACACACACACACACACATACACACACACACACACAACATACACACACACACATACACACATTACATACATACACACACATACACAGTGCATACACACACATACACACACACATACACACATTACATACATACACACACATACACAGTGCATACACACACACATACACATACAACCAACACACACATTACATACACACACATACACAGTAGATACACACAGGCACACAAACACACAAACCCACACAGTACACACAAACCCACACAGTACACACACCCACACACACACACACACACACACACACACACAAACCCACACAGTACATACACACACACACACAAACCCACACAGTACACACACACACACAAACCCACACAGTACACACACACGCATGCGCGCACACATACCCACACAGTACACACACACACACACACACACACACAAAGCCACACAGTACACACACACACACACACACACACACAGTACACACACACACACACACAAACCCACACAGTACACACACACGCATGCGCGCACACATACCCGCACAGAACTCAGATGTCAAACAAGGTCTCCACTGTAAAGCCTCTGCTCCAATCCGCTATCTGACTGTAGGGACAGCAGGCAACCAATCAGCGCTCAGAAGCGGGGCGTGGCGGTGTTACAGGCCCTCTCTCCGCGCGGGCTGATGTCTGAGTTAGGGCCGCGGCACACAGAGGCAGATGTTACGGGAGAGAAACTGCTCTTAAGTGCAGCAGCGACCGCCGTTTAGGGTCCTGAGGCAGCCATTACCCAACCCCCTGGACTCAGCCGTGCACACCGCCATATGGACTCCGCACGCTACGCGCGGTCCTGAGACCAGAACTCCGCGACCTTTAACCTGTGTGCACGTAAGGGTTAGTAAGCCTTTCAGAAACAAAATGTCTGGAAAATATTGTGCGGCCCCAGGCATTGGTCGTGACAGGAAAACATCCCGGCCCCCTCTCATGTCCGTACATTACAGATATTTAGCTGAGGCTTTTATCCGAAGCAGCTTACAGTTTATTTGCCACTTACAATTGATTTGACGAAGCAGGGGACAATCCCTCCTGGAGCAACGCGAGATTAAAGGCCTTGCTCAAGGGCCCAACAGCGGAGCAGATCGTTGATAGGAACAGCAGGTCTACGCCCTGGAGCCCAGAGACGCACCCCTGCAGCAATGCCAGACAGCCAGGCACCAGGATGAGCTGGCCTGGATCTGAGTGAACAGCCATCTGCTCTCCTCTGGTACCTGCCCTACCTACAGCCTGTTACCCCCTTACCTGCCCTACCTACAGCCTGTTACCCCCCCTTACCTGCCCTACCAACAGCCTGTTACCCCCCCTTATCTGCCCTACCAACAGCCTGTTACCCCCCCTTATCTGCCCTACCAACAGCCTGTTACCCCCCCTTATCTGCCCTACCTACAGCCTGTTACCCCCCCCTTATCTGCCCCACCTACAGCCTGTTACCCCCCCTTACCTGCCCTACCTACAGCCTGTTACCCCCATTACCTGTCCTACCTACAGCCTGTTACCCCCCCTTACCTGCCCTACCTACAGCCTGTTACCCCCTTATCTGCCCTACCTACAGCCTGTTACCCCCCCCTTATCTGCCCCACCTACAGCCTTTTACCCCCCCCCTTATCTGCCCTACCTACAGCCTGTTACACCCCCCTCCCTTACCTGCCCTACCTACAGCCTGTTACCCCCATTACCTGCCCTACCTACAGCCTGTTACCCCCCCTTACCTGCCCTACCTGCAGCCCATAGAGATCTCTTGTTCAGACAGCATCAGCTCTCAGTCCTAACAGAGCAGCACTGGCGTTTAGTTCTTAATTAATAATCCCCTCTGCCACTGGGGCCTGGTTAGCCTGTCTGTTCTCTCTTCTCCTTCCTTCTACTCGCTCTCTCTCGCTCTGTGTCCTTTCCATGTTACTTATAATGGCCTGTAAGACCACTCCAAATCACACTCTCTCTCTCTCTCTCTCACACTCTCTCTACCCCCCTCTTTCCTCCTCTCTTCCTGTGTGTTCTCTCGAAGTTACATATAATGGGCTATAAGACCACTCCAAATCATGCAGCTCTCTCTCTCTCTCTCTCTCTCTCTCTCTCTCGTTTTTAATCTAGCATATGAACATGATTAGGTAGAATAAGAATATAATATGCACGTTTAAAAATAGAAAGTAAAACTGGTAACCCAATGATTACTTTGCATGTCATCTCGCATTAGCATTTAATTAAAGACCCTGCAAAATCACACTGAAGCACTCATTAAGCTACACAATAAAGATGTACACTTGATTTTTCAATTTATAAAATGGGAAAATAATTAAATTTCCTTTTGATACAATTCCTTTCAAACACAACCGCTGGAGGTCTGAGACAATTCACTCCTGATTGGCAACTCACAGAATGACTGGTTAAAACAGAAATGACATATTAATAATGTAAAAAAAAAAAAAAAAGAATAAAAAAAGTGGTCTCCAACACCAATTCATCCCGGAATGAACAGTAACGGTGCATTGTTGCATCAGGATATAAAACTAATTTAACAGCTCAACTGAATTAAATTGGCTTAATATCGTCGCATGTTTAATTTGGTTCTTTATTTTTAACTGTGAAGAAATTATTATTTTGATTGAACACGGTCTTTAATAACCCTACTTGTCACTCAGCCTGGGATAGCTCCTTTCTTTCTCAAACTTTCTGAATCTATATTTCTCTCGCCTCGTGGTTCTGTCTGTCCCTCCCTGTGGCGATGTTTGTAATGCTGAAAGTAGGGAGTGTCTGTACGGATCGGTGTTTGTAATGCTGAAAGTAGGAAGTGTCTGTACGGATCGGCGTTTGTAATGCTGAAAGTAGGAAGTGTCTGTACGGATCGGCGTTTGTAATGCTGAAAGTAGGAAGTGTCTGTACGGATGGGTGTTTGTAATGCTGAAAGTAGGAAGTGTCTGTACGGATAGGTGTTTGTAATGCTGAAAGTAGGAAGTGTCTGTACGGATCGGTGTTTGTAATGCTGAAAGTAGGAAGTGTCTGTACGGATCGGTGTTTGTAATGCTGAAAGTAGGAAGTGTCTGTACGGATGGGTGTTTGTAATGCTGAAAGTAAGAAGTGTCTGTACGGATGGGTGTTTGTAATGCTGAAAGTAGGAAGTGTCTGTACGGATCGGCGTTTGTAATGCTGAAAGTATGAAGTGTCGGTACGGATCGGCGTTTGTAATGCTGAAAGTAGGAAGTGTCTGTACGGATCGGTGTTTGTAATGCTGAAAGTAGGAAGTGTCTGTACGGATCGGTGTTTGTAATGCTGAAAGTAAGAAGTGTCTGTACGGATGGGTGTTTGTAATGCTGAAAGTAGGAAGTGTCTGTACGGATCGGCGTTTGTAATGCTGAAAGTATGAAGTGTCGGTACGGATCGGCGTTTGTAATGCTGAAAGTAGGAAGTGTCTGTACGGATCGGTGTTTGTAATGCTGAAAGTAGGAAGTGTCTGTACGGATCGGTGTTTGTAATGCTGAAAGTAGGAAGTGTCTGTACGGATCGGTGTTTGTAATGCTGAAAGTAGGAAGTGTCTGTACGGATCGGTGTGTGTAATGCTGAAAGCAGGAAGTGTCTGTACGGATCGGTGTTTGTAATGCTGAAAGTAGGAAGTGTCTGTACGGATCGGTGTGTGTAATGCTGAAAGCAGGAAGTGTCTGTACGGATCGGTGTTTGTAATGCTGAAAGTAGGAAGTGTCTGTACGGATCGGTGTGTGTAATGCTGAAAGTAGGAAGTGTCTGTACGGATGGGTGTTTGTAATGCTGAAAGTAGGAAGCGTCTGTACGGATCGGCGTTTGTAATGCTGAAAGTAGGAAGCGTCTGTACGGATCGGCGTTTGTAATGCTGAAAGTAGGAAGTGTCTGTACGGATCGGTGTTTGTAATGCTGAAAGTAGGAAGTGTCTGTACGGATAGGTGTTTGTAATGCTGAAAGTAGGAAGTGTCTGTACGGATGGGTATTTGTAATGCTGAAAGTAGGAAGTGTCTGTACGGATGGGTGTTTGTAATGCTGAAAGTAGGAAGTGTCTGTACGGATCGGTGTTTGTAATGCTGAAAGTAGGAAGTGTCTGTACGGATGTCCGGCCGCTGTCTCTGTGCTGAGGCTGGGCTCCTCAGAGGCCGCTGGTGGGGGCGTTCAGTAGCGCGCACACTGAACACCTCGCCAATAACAGAGCCACTCAGCAGGCCTAACACAGAGGCTGGGGTCTAAGGCAGAGGCCACAGCTAACCGGAGCCCGGTTTATTCTCACTGCCACAAGGCTCTTTGTTCTTCGTTGATTTTTGCTTATGCTTCTTCAGTGCTGCTAAAAGTACACACACACACACACACACACACACACACACACACAGGCACACAAACACGGGCACACACACACACACACATACAAACCCACACACGCATGCACAGATGAGCACACACACACACGCGCACAGGGAGCGAGAGAGAGAGAGAGAAAGATAGAGAATAAATTGAAAAATAGAGGTGTACCTAGCCAGCAAGCTCACTCCAGATTAAAACACAAAGAAAACAGATCTGAAGCACACCCCCTCAGTATGGACATTTCATGTAAAGGAGAATAAAACTGTTTGTTTAAATGCCATGAAAACCTGGTGTGTTCCCATAGGCAAATAATATAATTTTATTAGAAGCACGACTACACTCTCAGAAATAAAGTGACAGTGGAGGTACATTTTCGTTCAAATTTCCCAAATGTACCCTGGAAGTACAGTAATGTTCTCTTTGGGTACAAATGAGTACACTTCCCAAGCAAAGAAAGTGCAAATGAATTATACATGGCTGGCTAGGGGTACAATATTATGTACCTATCGTCTACTGCCCCAGTAACAAACAATTTGTACCTTTTCGTACCTTTATTTCTCATAGTGTGCTGAGAGAATTGTTTAGTTTAAGTGCCATGAAAACCTAGTGTGTTCCCTGAGGTAAAGAATATAATTTTAATAAGAGCCAGACTATAGAGGAGGTGAGTGGAGAGGAGGAGGTCCACAGAGGAGGTGAGTGGAGGAAAGCAATCCTGAAGAGGTGTGTGCGTGCGTGTGTGCGTGTGTGCGTGCGTGCGTGCAAGAGATACAGAGGAAGACCATCGATGGTGTAAGACCAGGGGTGGGCAGGACCAGTCCATGAGGGCCAGTGTGTACGCGGTTTTGTGTTTCCACCAGTTACCCTGGCTAAATGAGCTAACCGGCTGTAGTGGTTCACTCATAGCATAGATCGCAGGAAACCATTTCATATAGGGGCAGCAAAATAAAAATAAATAAATAAATAAACTGTTTTTAGCTGCCGTTCATTATCTATTTGCTTATCAAGAAATATCTAAATGTCAGATGCCATAAATAATAGAGCTAATTAAGTAATTAAGGCCAGACGTTGGAATGAAACCCTGAAGCGGATACGGCCCCCGTAGACCACCTCTGGGGTAGACAGACCCTGTGAATGCCCGAATCTGCCCCTCCTGAGCTCAGGTCATTGTCATGGAACCAGGCTCCATTTTAGACGGCCGGGTCGATGGTGTTATATCGCCCGAGCAGACACTTGTTCTCAGTGTAACCCTCATAAAGACGGCCTCTCCGGCGTCATCAAGCTTACATCTCAAAATAAACTTGGCCAGGGCTCACGCATTATACTTTTCTTTACCCGTTATCACATAATACATGTAAATAAATATGTATGTAAATATGCAAATATGTAAATTAACGAGTAAGAGAGTTTTTTTCAATTGATTATACCCATGTCTCAATACTGAGACAAACTCTTTAACATGGTTCTTATTACCAACACACAGCTTGGCTCAACAGTTAATCGTGCACAAGAAATGCACTAAGACTACCAAAGCACAATTCATTCTACCATAACACCCAACAAGATGACTTCGTCACTAAATAAATAGCCGGCCTTCAATTCCTCTATAGACGGCTGCCTTGAAAAAACGTACATTTCGTTTTATTTATTTATTTATTTTATTTTTTCCATCGCACGATTGTTTTCCAGTGATTTTCTTTTCAATTCCAAGGCTACGCTGCGCCTTATAACCGACCCAAATGCAGTTCCACAGGTTGAGATACTGAGGCGAGTTTATTTTCAGTATCCGTGTATTAAGTGATCTGCGTTAAAAATAAAAATAAGTGAAAACAGCAGCCATGTGCCTCGCGCTCTGAGAATCCCTCTGACCCGAGCGAGCGCTGACTCAGTCAGGCCCATCCCATGGGGCGACACATCGCACGCTGTAATTGGCCCCGGCGTTGTCAAGGGATGCGGGGCAAACCAACCGCCGACCGGCAACTGCCATCGTGCACACAGACACAATCAAGTCGTATGCAAATAACGTCCCACGGCATTGTCATGTGACAAGGTTGCCCGAAGTGTTGAAACCAGCGGTTTGTGACTAAAATGATCATTAAGAAAAGAAACTTTAACTAAACCAAACTGAGTGAAATAACTCATCAACGTGATGCAGT